>NW_005179036.1:106576-132581 GCF_000350225.1 Chondrus crispus | reverse complement strand
GGTCGCAAATTCAGCGTCACGCAGGCAGGATAGAGATGCGACAAGCTATCACGAGGGAAGTGTCGCGCCCGTCAGCTCAGACGGGAGGGTTGCCAAAGGATTTGCCCTTTGGAAGTGATGACACGAGGCGAGCCAAAACTCGCAGGTCGTCAATCGAGGCTCCTTGCAGAGCCTCTCCCTCAACACCGTGAGCACGGAGCAAGGCACAGTATACGCTCGTGACGTCGTGGGTATTTTTGGAAATTGTTGGAGATGGGGGGGGGGAGATATCACTTCCCTCACCGACAATGTTTCGGTGTGGCCTGCCGAGGGAATTTTGACAGCTGAGGGCGCCTTTGACGAGGATGGAGAGGCTAGGGCTGCGCGCGGGGAAGCAGGGACAGCCGATCGAGGAGGAATTGGAGAGGAAGGACGGGAGCATACGTGAAGCTCCCGGGGGTCAGATGTGACGATGGGGGTATCGTCGGGAACCGGTGTTTGGTTTCCGAATCGACGGCTCGTTTGAGCTTCCCACGCTGAGCAGAGGGTCGATGACCAGGGGATGAACCACACGAAGTCGCCCGCGGCTGGGTGGTTTCGACCAGGGGAGAAAGAGGGACGTTGGCGATTGAAGGATCGAGAGAAGTTTTGCGGAGGGACACAGTCCCAATCCACGCCCTCGATCGTATCAAGGAGGGAGCGTATTTCGCGATTGACATCAGAGCCACCCAGAGAGACAGAGAAGTCCAATAGACGCATTTGTGCCATCAGCTTCGCGGGGAGGTGCCACAGGCGCCAGCAATCATAGGTCTCCTACAAGAGGATCGCAGCTACTTTGACGCACCACTCTGTATGGAAGACCACCCATAACCCGTGTTGCGGATCCCGCAGGTAGCTGCCATAGTACGTGAGTATGGGTCCCATTTCGGCCCAAAAGCCTTGACTCACCTCGTACTGGCTCCACCATGAGGGGATGCGCTGGTAACGACTTGCATAATGCTGACGGGAAATCTCGCGCGCCTCTACCATTTGGTAGCCGATGAAGTACCCCGTATCAGACCGAATACGCCGTTCAAAGCGCACTGTGTTTTGAAAGAAGAAAATACCCCCGCGTTTTAAATGACGGAAATTCGAAGGGATAATGGGATCGGTCCAAAAGATGGCATCGGATGTGACAGTATGTCGGTTTCGCCACAGGCGATCCGCTTCGGCGGCAGGGCCACCAAAGGTGATATCAATGAGATTGTCTAAGTAGAGGCGTTCGCCCTCTGTACGACAACGCCAAGTGTCGCAACCGTATAACGAGGGTATGAGGGTGTCGGAAATGGGGATGGCAAGTCGAGCGAATACGGCCTCCATAAATCGCAGGGAGAGAGTGAGACGGCCCCGTGGGGGAGGATGACGTAGGATGGAAGTTGGAATTGCTATACGGGTTCGCCAGTCAAAGGAGCGGATAGAAAGCACAGGGAGATTACCGGGAAGCATGCCCGCGTCGTCGGCGAACTGGTGTTCGATTTTGGAAACGTCGCGAATACCCACGGAGGAGAACCACTGGGCCGAGGCAAATAAGGAAGGATGTTCGTGCATGATTTTGTCCCGTAGCTCTTCGAGCGAGGGGTAGTGGCGGGCTACCCAAGAGGGATGATAACCTGGATGAAAGGCCGGGTCAGAGACGTCCGAATCAGGGGGACGTCGGGGTATAGGAGGGAGGTAGACGGAAGCGCGAGACTTGTTCGCGAAGCCGACACCGGTGCGTCGACGGGCAGTGTTTTCGCCCGCCAGCTCAGGAGGTGGAGGACACGTGGGATTCGTCTTGTCCTTGCTCATGCGGAGACCGTCGGTCAGGAATGGAAAAGTAGGGGGTCGAGAAGAGAAGAAGGAGTTGGAGATCAAGGAGTGTAGCCGATGTGCAAGGACGCTCAGAAGGGGGATATGTAGTGCAATACGCACCTGGAAAGGGGGGTGAAAAGAAAGGAAAATATTTGGATATGAAAAGTAGTCCGAGTTGGGGGACACACGTGTGAATAATTGCACAGTTTTAATTTTTAATTATTTTATTTTATTTAGTTAATTAGTGGGCATTAATTTTGCTGACACTAGATTAGATCTAGGATCTAGCGCCGCGAGCTACTGTAGTGACTCCGGCGGGGCGATATATACCTTAGCCCTCTGACCACCAAGTCAGTAAAGGTAACCCGAGTTGCCAGAGTTGAATATCGCCTTGGTCGAAGTCCGTCTTTCCCAAGACGCTCCCTTTTACCACAGATTACGTTATCCTTTGCGCTCGGGGGTTCCCTTTTTCTTTTTCCATTATTTCCCTATTCATTTCTACCTCTATCCCTAGTTTTCCTCTAATTGTGTTGGTTCCACTGGAGTTGGTTGCGACCGATCCGGTGTAGGTGTTTTAGCCATCGGGCAACACGTTGTGTAGCGCTGCTACTGTTTCAAGTTCCGTCGGAAGGCTGTTGCAACGACGCCTCCGTGGAAGGTCTTACTGCATAAGACAGAGTTGATACCACCTATCGCGATTGCGATCGCGCTGGTGAGCGTGTTTTTAGCCATCGGGCAACACGTCGGTAGTAGCGCTGCTACACGGTTACGATCCCGTCGGGTAGTGCTGAGCAAGCCCCCGTCGAAGACCTTGCATTATACCCAAGGTGCTGAAGACGCTCTTCGAGCATTGGCCTTACAACCCAGCGAACCGCGGTTACCTGTAGACAAGCCCAACCCGCACTCGCCGAGCGCTCAAGTCTTCGCAAGTCTCTACCACCATTTTCCTCCCGGGCCGGGCATCTTTCCTTAACTCCCCCCGTCGGAGTTGAGCTACTGTGGGCGGCACGCCCACACAAGGGGAAAGGGAGTCTCGAACGCTCCGTAGCGCGTGCCATCGGCAGTGGTTGTTGCTGTTGTTGTTTTTCGTCTTTTTGTTTGACCGTCGGACTGTGTTCGCGGCCTGCCAGGCACCTTGCACTACACTTGGATCTACAAGATGAAATGGATGTCTTTGAACAGATTTAGAGATTTGAGATAAAGTAGTCATTTTGTAACATTTAGTTATCAATTTTTTTATTAGAAGAATTTTTTACTCTTTTTAAAAAAGTCATCGAGTGCTTTAAATAAATCTCCTATAATTTGCGGATTTATCGAAATAGTACAAAAAATAAAATTATTATCAATACTAAGTGAACTAACGAAATTTTCATAATTATTCATTTAATTTATTAGAAATTCATGAAACATAGTTCGGTAACGAAGTAACTTCAACTACAATTGGCATAAAACCATGATTTGTGCGACAAATTTCACCTTTTTACGTAAAGGTCGAGTACTTGTAGGGTAATTCCTCTAGTGCAACAAAGTCCCATGTTTGCAAAGAAAGAAAATGAGACTATTACCACCCGGCAAACGTCTAGCTATTCAGTAAATCCATCATTGCCGCTGCACTTAGATCTGTTTTCTAAAGTATCTCCAAATGCTGCGGAAAGGCGTGCTCAACGCTTCGCCCGGTAACACTGTTGTCTAGAGCGGCGCTGCTGAGCCTTTTTGATACCTATTTCGAGTATTTTCGCCGCATACTGCTTGGCGCGTTGACAGTCTTCATCTCTGAGCGGATGCCACTTGATATGCAGGTTGGTCAGGGCCATGCATACTGTAAACGTCATGTCGTAATGGCGCTCGTCCCACCTCCACCTATTTCCCATTACGGCCCACAGGGTCGACAGGCGGCCAAACCAATTCTCGGCAACTATATGGTCAACAGCCTTCCTTCTATTTTGACGCTCCCCTTCAGCAGTGAGGAATCCCCCTTTCGGTTTCTTTTTGGGAAACACGGCCCTTATGAATTCGCAAGAGCGTTGGTACTCTTTATCCATAATCACACCCCACTGTCCCTCAAACTCCTCCCTCGGCGTTCCAACGTCCAGTACGGTGTTCATCTCCGCTTACGTTTTCCTGAGCGCATCTTTGTGCCAAAGCAGATTGTGGCAAAGGATTGCAATATCCGAAACAGATCCAGGATGATGGATCGATACCCCCAATCGCCAGTCCATTTGGGAGTACAGAAAGTTCGGGTTTATGACCATAAAGTTTGTGCTTGTTGCTAAAATACTTTCCGCTTTCTTGATGGTTACCAACCGGACGGTTACTGCATTGGAATGTGACATCCACAGCATACAGACAGAAAGAGTATTCGCCAAATGTTTTGTACTCATGCATCAATCTTTCCATATTGTACTTTCTCTCAAAACGTTTCGCGCCAATATGTTCAAGTTTGTCAACTACTTTCGCCATAAAATCAAGCACTTGTTTTTCAAATGTGGAGCATTTCATTCTAAACATCTTGCGGTTATATTCCCAATTTCCTGTCGTGCACTGAGGGGGAAGGGTGGGATCCCCCTCTGGCAGAGCGCGCGCGTTCGGGGGGCGCGTGTAGGGGATTATCGGGAGACCACCCGTAAAAGACCGGTACGGGGCCGGGCGCGAAGCGCAGTAGGGAAAGTAAGGGAAAAAGTGGGAAAACAGGGGCCCAGGAGGGGCGGAGCGGTAGGGACAGCTGTCGCGCGGAGAGCCGGGCGTGGCGGGACAACGCGCGCGGTAGAGGCAGGAGGGAATCGGGACGTAGATGGCTCGCAGGGTACCGTCGTGGGACGGGGACCGACGCGAGGCTACGACTCCGTTCCAGAAACCCGCGTTGTAGACCCAAAGCTTCGTACGGTTTTTCTCAGGGTCGGACGTCGGCTATATACTAGCCGACGTCGGAGCTATAAACTAAAAAAACTAAATTGAACGACGGCGGCGATGGCCGGAGAAACTCCTCTTGGGGAGGTATGACAACCGTTACAGGTGGGGAATGGCACCTGGACACAGCGGCTTTGATGCCCGGTTACACGTGGCGTGAGGTACACGTGGGCACCGGAGGGGAGGGGGCAGGCCGCGCTGGCCGGGGACAGGTGTCCCGAATGAGAAGATGAGGGCTGTCAGTGCACTACATAGCCCCCCTCTTTGAGTAGAGCGTCCTCGCAAACGCGGAATCTGGCATCCAATGGATCGCCGGTGGTCACGTCTTCGCGCCAGGGTGTTGAGCTTCGTACCCGCGCACTTGCCTATGTTGTCGCGCGCGACGTTGTCCCGCGCTCCCTTCGGCGTGTCATGAGCACACCCCGGGCGCACGTGTTTCCTCGCTCACGACCGCGGCAGTTCACCCACGTTCCTATCGACGCGTCCTGAGCGCGTCCCGGTGCCCGCGCCTTGTCCTGCGCACGAGCAAGCCTCGTACGCGTGCGTACTTGCCCGGGTCGGGAGCGCGACGTAAGCCCATATACCGGTCTCCTTGTTCGCGAGCGCGACGTTTCGCGCACGCTCCTTTCTTCGCGTTCGCGCGCGTGGTGCGACACCACGAGCCGGGGGTGCGTCGTCACGAGCGCGCGGTGCGTCTTGGGGGTCCCGAGAGTATCAGATATGCGAACCGGCGCGGGGTGAGCTTGGTCAGCCCGATCCGAGGGTAGGAGCTACTCGAGCTCCGGTCGGCTCAACGTGGACAGGTGTCCTGACCGGGGGCACATATCCCGGCACAGGGGCCGTGAGTCGGGGCAGTACGTATGTCCCATAAACTCCTCTTAATCCCGGCCGTCCCCGCGAATTCTAATTCTGGCGGTCCGTGTACCGCCGCGGAATTTCTCGATCCCCCGGCAGCCAGGACCGGAGGCGCAACGAAGAGGCGAAACGTAGATGGCGGGGGAGTATAGGGAGCCGCTCGTCTCTGGGGACGGGCCGGCGGTCGCCGGCCCGTGGCGACGACTCACGTTTCTTCTCGTGGAACCGCCATACCCCGGTGCGCACGCGGAGCGCACGAGGCGTGAGGTACGCTGTAGCAACCCGTCCCCCTTGACACAGCCGGGACTCTGACTTCGGAGAGCGGACCTTCGACCCGATCTCGCACAGTACACCGGCGCGAGCGAGATGCACGCACCGCTGCACTCCTTCGCAGGGGTTTCGTCCTCTCAGGGCGAGCGGTGGCCCCGCCCCCGGGACTTATGGGGTCGAAACTTGTACGACGATGCGCTACTCTTTGAGCGAGCCCCTTTCATGGTGTCGGAGGGTTTGCGCGACGCGGAATTGATCCGTGCGTACGCGACGTCCACGGGGGAACTCCGTGGGGGTTTGAGCGTGGCGGCCGTCGGCTCTCGCGACTTCACGCACCGCCTAGTCGTGGAGCCGGCTTTGTTACGTCCGGAATTCAGACGGGTGAACACGGAGACCCGTGTGGCCTTTGTGGAATTAATTCGGCAACGTATACGCCGTACCCCCTGCAACAGGCTCGTCCCTCGGGCTTGGAACCTGGACACCTTGGCGTATCGGGCGGACGGGGACCGGGGGTACGTTGCGAATCTGAAACGAATTTTTGATGATCTCCGCATCCGGGAGGAAGAACCCTCGGTGGCCATGATGGCCTGGGACCGACCTCTGTTGCCAGAGAACTTCGTTCGATCCCCAGATCGGAGGCGCGACCCCGCGATGCACACCAAACTCAAGTTTGAGCGACGCATGCGCAATCGGACGGGGGTGTTCGTCGCATACGAATGGGTGGAGGTAAAGACATTCGAGCGGACGGTGTTGAGCACGCGGTATCCTGAGATACCGGCGTGGTTTGCGCAGTATGAAGTCCCTGCCGACTTCATTGCGGAAATTCCCCCGTGCGTGGTGTACTTTGGACTGAGTCTCATGGAGGACCCTCAGTCCGCACGCTGGATGGTCTTCCTTAGCGAGTGGCTCGCCTTAGTTGCCGGGCGGTTCTTGAAGTATGCCCACGAGGGGCGGTTGTTTATCCTCCCGACCATGGTCGTGGAGTGGTTGCACCGACTGGACTTGACGCGCATCTTGGGTGGCACAGAAGCACAACGACAGTTACAGGTCCTCCTGACTCTCCACGGGGACATCTACTGGACGCGCGTCCCTTACGCCCAGGGCCATCATTTTGACAACCCCCGGAGCAGGCACTACTCCCCTGGGAGACAGCATGACAAGGGGCGCCCGGACCGTGGCAACTGGGTCCGGCTCGAGAGCGGAACGCTCCGCCTGGACCAACCGGAATTCCTGAGAGGAGGGGAAGGGGTCGCCGAAGGTGACGGCGGAGGGGGACGTTCCGGAGAAGTCCGGGTCGTGGAGCGGGAGGGCGAGGGTCGACGCGTCCGGCGTCGTGGAGTCGGTTACGGGAAGGGGGCTGAGGACCCCTGCCCGAGGTGGGTAGAGAGACGCGATACAGCGACGATGACGGACGCGGAGCTGCGTAGGTGGTTGAATAACCCGCCGTGGCGAGCTCAGTTGTATCGTCTGATCGCGGAGGAGGCGACGAGGACTCGCGAGGTCGCCAGGGAGACGCCCGAGGTGGTCGTGCGCGTGGCGCCCTTGTCGCCGGTAGGGGACGCGGGGGCCACGATGTCCCGGACGGCGCCCGCCTCGGCGGGGCCCGGGCCCGCGGAGGGGGGTTCCGCAGAACCGCCGCAGGTTGAGGAGGTGGAGGCGGTTCGCGAGGAAGACCTCGCGGACTACGGGGCGGAAAGCGACCCGTGAGATCCGATGATCCCTCGACAGCTGAGCCGAGGAGATGGGGGCTCGTCGAGGGCGAGGGTCAGCCGAGGCGAGGTCGAGGGTGGACGTCACAGCTCGCTGCTGTGGTAAGGTGTCCGTCGGCGTCATTGCCGGACGGGGAGCCGTTCTCGGATAGTCCGAGGAAATAAACGACGCGAGGTCGGTAGCGGAGGTCACCGCTCAGGGGTCCGTCGGCGTCATTGCTGGACGGGGAGCCATTCTCGGATAGTCCGAGGAAATAAACGACGCGAGGTCGGTAGCAGAAGTCACCGCTCACTGCGGTGGTAAGGTGTTCGTCGGCGTCATTGCTGGACGGGGAGCCGTTCTCGGATAGTCCGAGGAAATAAACGACGCGACGGCAATAGGGACCCCTGACTCTGTAGCTTGTTCCGCGAGTCGTATAGGTGGGTCCGCGTGCTGTCCGAGGCGTAGTTCCGGCCTCCGCTGGGGAGGGGTTGGACGACACGGAGGTCGGCTGTAGTTTTCCTGATTCTGTAGGAAAAGGGGTTGGTACGTCAGGGAACGAGTTGGACGCTGAGGGGACGCGACGAAGCGCAGAACGCCGCCACGGCGACCCGCGAAGGCGGGTCGTCTCCCATTTGCCGCGTCCTTGGGGCAGTGGCGGAGGTCGTGGGTGGTACCACCGTCCGTCGAGCGGAAGAGGGGGGCGCGTGGTGTCCCCCGTTTCAGCGAGCCGAGGGTGACCATTCGCGGTTGCGCACGCCGACCCCGCCGGCGGTCCCCAGGGGACGTTGCCCCTTCGGAGGCGGGGAGGCCCATGCTGTCTGGGATGGATACGCTACCTCCCTCCCAGCCATATGGCCGGAGCGAGGCCATACGCGTCACCGGCGCGATGTGCGCCACTTCTCCGTTGAGGAACAAGTCTTCTGCGCTCTGGCGGGGGGGGCGGTGATTCCGCCCGACGCCGGCAGGAGCTCGTCTTGACGCGAGAATTTTCTCCCTGTGGAGGGGTGGTGGACCGCGAGAGCGCGGGATGTGGCACCTTGCCGGGTGTCGCGGGGAGTCCTCCGCGCGCGCGGTTGCCGTCCCCGAGCGGGGGACGGGTAGGTACCCGCCGTACGTCGGGGGAGGAGACACTGCCAACAAACCGAAGGGACGTGTCGGTGGTCCGTCCTCGTCCGGCAGGGGAACTTCCCGAAAAATTAACGAAAATAAACCCACTTCAAAAAAATTCAAAAAGTCGAAAAATCAAATGTAACAGGTGGGCGGCCCGTGGCTGGCTGGCGGAGTGGCCCCGGAGGCGGTTTGTGCCGTCGCGTCGCGCGTTTCCATGGGGCCGTACAGTTGGCCCTCGTACCTTCTCAGGGGAGTACCGGGCCGCGCTCCAACCCGCTTAATTCTCGAGTCTGACGCCGTCGGGATGAGCCCATAGCGCACGGTCCGGGATTGGTATCCGCTTTTTCCGGCAGTATCGCGCGACCGTGTTGTAGTCGATATGACGGGCGGGTTCCCGGGTCGACTCGGCGTCGCTGTACCCGTACCAACGTACGCGAAACAGGGGGAGCCCGTCCTCTCCCGGCCCGTGCCCGGTTAGCGATTGCACGACGTAGGCGTCGGTGGGGTCTCCCGCAGAGGACGCACGAGGTAGGGCCTGCCTCTATGGCACGCGTAGGGGTACGCGGAAGGCGTCGGGTCGGAACGTGCACCTCGCGGCCATGCGCGCCGCACCAGACGAGATGAACGCGCGGTGAGCGGGGTCGGTCGCCGGGGGGCCGGAGGCCCTGTCGCGGCGGGGCGCGGGTGGTTCCGTAGGGTCCACTGTTGGCTCGTGGGGTTCCCTCGCCGTTTGCGAGCGCGTAACGGGACGCGTGTCCTTCGTTCGGGGCCTTGAGTCCGGCAGCGGGGGGTGGTTCGCTGTTTCGGGGCGGGTCGCCCCGATTTGAGAGCGGAACCCAGCGAGAAGTGTGAGGGCGTCCTCGGTTCCCCCGGCGATGACGGCGTCCATCAGCCCCGGCGGCCGCGGTCTTGCGAGCGCCGGCGTCGCGGGTGTCCCTTCCGAAGGGGTCGCGTCGGGGAGGTTTACATCTTCCCTGTTTGAGGACCCCGGTCCCAGCGGGGGATCTGTCACGTTGCTACGCAGCGGGGGAGACCTGACGACCCGGTCGCGAGAGAGCCGGTCTTTCAGTCCCGTCCCCCGTAAGATAGTGACGGTGTGGTCGTCTACCTGTACGACAGGGAAGGGTCCCTCGGTCCGCGGTGCGAGCTTATTGTTAACCCGGTCCTTGTCCGTTTTTTCTTCGGACCGTAGCGCAGCCTCGCGGTTCACGAGTACTTGATCCCCCACCCGATAATCCGGGGTGGGGTGGCGTATCCGATTATCGAAATCGTTCTTATACCGCTCCTGCCCGGCCAGCAAGTTGCGGCTGGCCGTCGACATCAGGCTGCGGAGTCACGCTAGGTAGCGGATCTTGAACTGCTCCCTTGAGGCGGATGGGTCCAACAGCGGCGTTTGTTGCAGGGATAACGGACTCGGGGTCCGGGATAATACCAGGTCGAACGGTCGCATACCGATCATCCTGTTCGCCGTGCAATTATAGCCGTACGTCAGCGCGTCCGTGTACTGATCCCAGTCACGTTGATTATCGGCGAGGTAATGCCGGAGGGTGGATACCAACGTCCGGTTGAATCTTTCCACCTGCCCATTAGTTTGGGGGTGGTATGCCGTGGTAAACACGCTCTCAATTGAGAGTATCTTGCACACGGCGAGGAAAAACCTCGAGGTGAATTGTCCTCCGTTATCGGAGAGAAGTTTCACTGGGGCGCCGTATACAAACACCCAGTGGGAAATGAACGCTTGCGCAACCGTTTCAGCCGTAATCCTCTTGAGCGGGACCGTCCTAGTCAGCCTGGAGTATCTGTCCGTCATCACCAAGAGGTAACGGTTTCCTCTTGGTGTACGGGGAAGCTCGCCGAGAATGTCGATGGCGATGTACTCCAGGGGCCCTGACGGAGGAAATGTCTTCAACTCAGAGTTGTGCTTCCGCAGTTTGATGCGTGCCTTCGCGCAGTCGGGACACATCCTTACGGTCGCGTAGGAGTCCACCGACATGCTTGGCCAATAAACCGCTGTCTTAGCGTATAGAACAATCGCCTGCCTCCCGGATGGCCGGAGGTGGCGGGATAATGCCACAAGTACAGCAACCTTTCCCGGAGGGTTGTGGGCACTACGATATGTTCCACACCGTCGAGGTGGGCTTTCCGGCAGACCAGCCCTTCCTGATTCACGAAGAATCGGGACCGGCGCAATTCAGCGAACCCCTCCCCTTTCTCAAGACGGGAAGTCACCTCCTTACAAAATGGATCGGAGTGCTGTTCACGAGAGAAGTCTTCGTGGGCTATTGCGGCCATCGAGGCCGGAGGGTCCAGCGCGTAGCAGCCAGCGGAAATTTCGACGTCGGTGGTGTCGTAGGTCTCCTCTTGATGCTGAGGCTCATCGTCGAAATTCATGACGGTGTAGCAAGGAATTTCTTCGTCGATCGGGATAGTCGTGCCTCCCGTCGATGGGATACGACTCAGCGCATCGGCCAGGCAGTTCTTGATTCCCTTCACGTAGGTTACGTCGAAGTCATACTCGGCAAGGCGCAAGCGCCACCGGGCAAGTCGGCCACTCGCATCGGCGAGGTTCATCAGCCACCGCAGGGAGTGGTGGTCGGTGTTGACCGTGAACCGCTCCCTTTCCAGGTACGGGCGGAGCGTCTGTACCGCCCATACGATGGCGAGGCATTCCTTCTCGGTTGTCGAGTAGTTGCGTTCTGCTGACGAGAGCGTGCGTGACTAATACCCGACAGGGTACCGGTGTCCATCCTCGTGGGTCTGCAGTAGTGTGCAGCCCAACTGAGCGTCTGACGCATCCATGTCCAGTGAGTAGGGGCGCCCCACTCTTGGGAGTTTTAAGACCGGAGGCGAAATTAAGCACTCCTTCAGTGTCTGGAAGGCCGTGGTCTGCTCTTCATCCAGATCGGGGAGGACATCCGGCTCTCCTTTTCGGAGCATAGCCGTAAGGGGCGCCGCTATCTTGGCGAAATGATCGACGAAACGTCAGTAGACATTACACATTCCCAAGAACGAGCGCAGCTCGGTCTGGGTCTGTGGTTGAGTCGCTTCTGAGAGCGCTTTCACATTCTTCGGGTGCACCTCGAGTTCGCCCGGTCGAATGATATGTCCCAGGTACTCGACAGAGTCCTGAAAAAACTTGCACTTGTTAAGTTTAAGTGATAATCCCTCCTGCTGCAGGGCACGGAGTATTACGTCCACATCCTTGAGGTGCGTGTCATAATCCTTGGAGAAGATTATGATATCATCCAGGTACATGAGACAGCTCTTCCAGCGATAGCCTGAGAGGAGGATATCCAGCATACGTTGAAAGGTGGCCGGGGCGTTCATCAACCCGAAAGGCATACGGTTGAATTGATACGTCCCGGCGTGGCACGTAAACGTGGTCTTCGGTCGATCCTCCTTGGCGACTGGAATTTGCCAGTACCCGGAGTTACACTCAAGGGTAGAAAAGACCTTGGCTCCCCCGAGTGTGTCAAGACACTCGTCCATGCGAGGGATGGGGTACGTATCTCGCACGGTCAACGCGTTCAACCGTCGATAATCGATGCAGAAACGGAGGCTCCCATCTGACTTGGGGATGAGCACGACGGGGGACGCCCATTCGGACTTGGACCGGGAAATTACCCCGCCGGCTAACATCTCGTCAACCGAGGCTTGTTCCGCCTCACGGGCGCGGGGACCAGCTCGATAGGGCTGACATCGAAACGGCTTGGCGCCGGGGGTGAGTTCGATGCGATGTTCTGTCGCTCGAACTTCGCCCAAGTTTCCATCCCACATTCCGGCGTAGGGCGCGAGCATGGTGCGGACCTGCCCTCGCACTTGCGCCGGCAGGTGGTCGAGGGGAACCGCCTCCGGCGGGGGGGATGGCTCCGCTTGGGGGAGGGCTCCACGAGGGGGCCTCTCGCCCTGTAGAGGGGGGCTCCCCTCGGAGAATTCCGCGGCTAGGACCGCGTCCAACGGCATCGCCGTGCGCACCATCGGCCGCGGATGAGGAGTGACGAAGCCAACGACTTGGTTCTTCGACAAACTCTTGTTGGCGGTCGAGAAGTTCGCCATGAGGACCTTGAACTCTTGCAACGGGGTGATGTGCACCACACCGTTGGAGAGGGAGATCCGATGCTTCGCATATAACTGCGGGTTCGCCTCGAGGACCGAGAGTCCGGCCCGTCCACTTGTGACGTATACCCAAATCTGGGTGCCCGCCGGGATCTGCACGGCGCGCGACACCTTGAGCCTCGGGGAAGTCCGCCCAGTGGCGGGGCATACTCTTGCTCCGACGGGAGGGGAAGGGCGTTCGCGGCCCGAGACGCCGGCTTCCGGACGATGGGTATCTTAGTACCGTTGTCCAGTTCGACCTCCTTCCGCCGTGGGTAGATGGCTTCGACGAACTTGTCGTTAAAGTCGCACCCCAGTATCACGGGGGCGGCTAATCGTTCACAGACGATGAAGGTACACCTCATGGTGCGGTCACCTAACCGCACCACGAGGGGGATTTAGCCGCTCGTACGCAATGGCCTCCCATTGGCGTCCGCGATCGTCGGGATTTCACCCGTAATAATCAGCGCTTCCCATCCGGAGGGAAGCGTGTCGGCCCGTACGAAATTGGAGCCAGCTCCTGTATCCAATATTGTGAGCTGGCGCACCAATATCGACGGGGATAATCCAAGGTCTGCGTAGACCTTGTAATTCCGCCGAGACAGCGCGAGCACTGTCTCGGGATGGCTAACACCCCTTGCAAGCGGGGGGGTGTTTCTCCGCCATGGTCGGCGTAAGGTACAGAGCCGTTCGGGGTCGGGGCCTCCCTGAGATGGCCCAGTGTATTTGCAGCCGAGTATCCGGTACCGCTTCTCCGTCTCGGGAGGTGAGGACGGTTCCGCCACCTTGGGCGAGTGATCCGGGGATGTGTCCGTGTCCACCTCAGCTGCTGCGGGCTGAGGTTCTCCTAGTTTTTTGGAGGAGGAGAAGCTTCCCCGGGGGGCGGAGCGGGCCTCGTCCCGGTACCCGCACGCGGCGGCGGGCCGGCGACGGCTTCAGGGTTCATGACCCGGTTCGCCTCGTAACAAAGAAGGGCGACGGCTCGGAGGTACGCCTCCGGAGGCACTCGGCTCTTTTGGGTCGCGGTCAACTTCTCGTACTGGTAGGGTACGAGGGTTACATCCTTCACCTTCATATCGCAGTCGGGGGAAATGTGGTCCCCGACCCGATAACAGGTGAAGCAGATGATCTGCGGGGACGGAGGCCCTCGCAGATCCTTCTGGTAAGTACGGGACGTTTTCCCCGGTGCAAGTCCGCGAAAGCCCTCGGCGGGCTCTCGAGCGGGTTGATACGGCTTGCGCCGGTCGCCGTAAAACAGCGAGTCTCCGTCGTTGAAGGAGGATTCTTCCGTCGGGAAGGAAGGAGCCTCCCCGGCGTGGTCACCTTCGGTAGCGAAGTAGTTCTCGGCTCCCTGGGCCGTTTGAAAACTGGGAGGGGGGCCGGTCGACGTCGACGGGGCGCCATCCAGGGCAGCGAGAACCTGTTTAACCGGGCGGGGCTTCCCGAACTCCACGCGGCGCCCAGACCGGTGCTGGGCCCGGAAGGCGTCGCCGTGCGAACGCGCGTGGGCGATGATATCCTCGAACGAGGATCGCGGTCGATCCTCGCGAGCTTGTAACACCAGCGGCTTGATCGCGGCGGTGAGCCCCTCAATGAAGAGGGTCGTCTCTCGTATGCCGAGTGCACGTCCCCGCACCTTCCCAGGGCGGTGGACATTCGAGTAGCGTACTCGGTTTCCAATTCGCCCGGCTTCTGGCGTAGCTCCCTCAATGCCGTGAGAGCCCGCTCGATCTCGAGGTTCGTCGCATACGTGCGTAACAGCCAATTGACGGCGGCGGCCCAGCTTGCGATCCCCTGAGATTTGCGGTGCAGTCCCCGCTGGGAGTCATACGCTTCCTTAGCGGGCGGAGCCAGCAGATGGGGTAGGGCCATCAGGGCCATCGCCTCGGTCATATTGGCGTTGTCAAAATTTTCCTTGCAGCGAGCCCGGAAACTGATGACCCTGATAGGATCTACCCCGCTGAATTTGTACTCCCCCATGACCACGAGGAGGTACTGCACCCTCTTACGGGTGGTAGCGTAGACCCGGTCGTCCAGGGTTGGGTCGGTATCCACGAGGCGGTAGGCTCGGTAGTTGCACACCCCTCTGAACCGGTGGTTCGTAGGCTTCCAGACGGAAACATTTTTCTGTTTGGGGCCGAACGTCGGCGTTGGAGCCGTAAGGGACTCTGACTCGGAATTGGTCTCTGAGTCAGAGGAGGATGACGAGGACGGGCTCGAGTACCCGTCCGGAGGATAACCATAATTTCGTCCTTTGCGACGGTTCGCCTTCCGCTCTTTCCGACTGGGTTTGGACTTTTTTCGTCGTCCACTCCCCTCGTCGTCTGAGCTTCCCCCTTGATCGGGGTTCCCTCCCCGTAAATTCTGGGAAGGTAAATCGCCTTCAAGGTGGACAGGTCCGGCGGAGGCTCCCTTGCGGGAGGCTCCAGCCGCGGTTCGCGATGCCTGCGGAGTGGCGGAGAATTGGGGAGCGGTCTCCATGGAGGGGACCGGTACCCCCGCGGCTTGCAGCGCCGGCGTTGTCACGTTGGAAAAGAGCAGGCTCTTATTCAACGGGGGCAACCCCTCCGCGGGAGGGAGAGTAGCTACTCCGACTGTAGTCGGAGGGATTCCAGCAGCGGGGGCTGATGTTTGCGTCTTCAAGATGGCAATTTCTCGACGGAGGGCCTTGAGTTCCTCCGCCGTGGCGGTCTCCTCTTGCTTACGCAGGGTGGCAGCCTCCTTGGCGCTGGCAGCTATGTCCGGCTGCCAGGCCTTGGTGAGCACGCCTTCCAGGGCGGTTAGGCGATCGCGCTCTCGCGCGGCTTGTACCTCGGCTTGGGCCGCGATTGTTTCCTCAATAAAAGTCTTGAGGTTTTCTCGCAGCGCCGACGGTTGCGCTGCGAGCTTCTCCGCTACAGTATTGAGCGTGAATCTTTCGGCTTCTCGGAGAGTCTCGCGACAACTCCGAGTGATCCACGCCGCAACTGGCGGAGGCACGTCTCGAGGACGGGTCTCACGGGACGAAGCGGACCCGGATACCATAGCCTTGAGCTTGTCGAAACCTGTTGAAACAGAAATAGGACACCTAGGACCAAAAACGGTAAGGGATAAGGGACACTCCGTAGACTTCTAGGTCGGGAGACCAAAATGTCGTGCACTGAGGGGGAAGGGTGGGATCCCCCTCTGGCAGAGCGCGCGTGTTCGGGGGGCGCGTGTAGGGGATTATCGGGAGACCACCCGTAAGGGACCGGTACGGGGCCGAGCGCGAAGCGCAGTAGGGAAAGTAAGGGAAAAAGTGGGAAAACAGGGGCCCAGGAGGGGCGGAGCGGTAGGGACAGCTGTCGCGCGGAGAGCCGGGCATGGCGGGACAACGCGCGCGGTAGAGGCAGGAGGGAATCGGGACGTAGATGGCTCGCAGGGTACCGTCGTGGGACGGGGACCGACGCGAGGCTACGACTCCGTTCCAGAAACCCGCGTTGTAGACCCAAAGCTTCGTACGGTTTTACTCAGGGTCGGACGTCGGCTATATACTAGCCGACGTCGGAGCTATAATTAATTAAACTAAAAAATACTAAATTGAACGACGGCGGCGATGGCCGGAGAAACTCTTCTTGGGGAGGTATGACAACCGTTACAGGTAGGGAATGGCACCTGGACACAGCGGCCTTGATGCCCGGTTACACGTGGCGTGAGGTACACGTGGGCACCGGAGGGGGGGCAGGCCGCGCTGGCCGGGGACAGGTGTCCCGAATGAGAAGATGAGGGGTGTCAATGCACCACATTTCCGGCATGCTTCAGAGTTGTGAGCATCATAAAGAAGGTATCTTTTGGCGTCACTCCACATCTACGTCCCCTTCCAGTATTCCAGGTTGCGACGATGTCTTCCCTAAGTATTTCCCAGACGGCATTGAACTCCTGGAGAGAAACATTTGTCATCTGCAAAACTGCACCAGTTACCCCTGATTCAAGAAAGGTATCCATTGGAGGACAATCGGATATGTCATCGTCTGATTCCGATTCAGTTGCTTGTGAGTCGGGGGCGAAATCATCAAGCTGGTCTAGTCGGGCAGCGTGGTTGGATGTCAAAAGCTGCAGCACTTTACCTGCTTGACCGGTCGAAAGAGGAGGGATTTCCATAATGACAACGACAGGGAGACTGATTGAGAAGTGGGCGATACCCAGGGCGGGAACAGAGTGGTAATTAGTTGGTAGACAGAGACGAGGAAGGGGTTCAGGCTCCTTTGTGCGTTCTGCAGCACATGTTTTGGCGCTCATCAGTGGTACTAGTTGCCAGGCGTTTGCATTTGTCGATTTGACGGCATTTATTAGCGCGAAGGCAGTGTTTGCGCAAACACTGTGTCTTTTATTGAAATCTTTATTTATATCCATGAAAAAGTTAATATTTTGAGATTACTTAATGGGTTTTCTGATCATGCTGTAGTTGTGCTAAAGATACTGCTTTCTAGTGTCTATTTGACATTTTTTTCCTCATTTGAGGATCGCAAATCCTCAAATGAGGATGAACTCGAAAGAGTTCCCAGCTTCTCTTAAACGCAGATTCAGTCCACTTAAAGACTATCAATGTCGCTCGCACTCCACCCTAAAGAAGGAATACACAACTTGAACTCCCGGAATACATTTTACCTGCATCAAAAAAGCATTTACCTTCATGGATCTGTACTCATCTGTGGAAAATTCCCTGTATCGTACGAACGCTGCCCCCGTAAACTTAATCATCCAAACAACTTCATTACAATCGCCCACTCTCATAAATGCTCAAAACTGTTCTTTACGTACAAAATACCGTTGCTGAGCTCAACTTCGCCGGGCTGGGGATATTAATCTAGTCGTGAACCACGTCTAAGTGAGCCTCGAAACAACTACGCTGCGTTTGGGAATGACATAAAAATATCTCACCTCCCCCGTTGTCCAAGCACTTAGAACAGATCCATTTCGTCTTCTTAGGACATAATTTGCACTTGTTCTGCATACGAGCGCCCCGTACGCGTCCTGTTCTGGTGCGTCGCAGTCGCTTAGTAGTTGTCAAATGAACGTCAGTTCCACTACGAGGCTGTCCCAATACGACACTTGCATCTGGACTGTCAGGTCCAGACGAAGATCTGGATGCCCGCCGTCGTACACCTGTTTCATCCCACGAGTTGTTGATCAAGTCCGTGGCCAATTGACACCAGAAGCTGTGGGGTGCCATCATCGGGCGACCTCGCCGTCCAAACTTATATAAATACCATGCATCAGTACAAACCATTCCTAACACAGTACTATTCATACGGAAGCTCCATTCCTTCACTTCGATGCTCTTCTCGAAATCTAAACTGTCTTGTCGCCCACGATTGTGCCGGTCGATAATGCCAGCAACGTCGAAGTACTCGAAGACAGGTCGAGGCATCTCAATATTGATTACGGTAGGACAAGCGCCATCTCCAAATTGGCGCCATCGCGTGCGGGTCTGCGAAAAATATTCCTGCATATTCCCGCATGTTGTGACGAATGTCCTTCGATTGCGGTCAAGCCACGAAATTGCCGCGATTTTTTTGCTCTGCTCATTGACCGTTACGTTCGTGATAAGAGATATAGAATCTCCCTTATCATACATTGGCAGGCGATTTAAGTAACTAATCGGAAAGCGAGAGGTGGCGGTTTTCACCACACCAGTAAACCGGAGATTCATCCCCAGCAGTGCTTCAGCGGCAGCCACGGATGCAAAGTGGCTATCTGCACAAATGATTCGCACTCTGCCGTTCCACGGTGCAGCCAGCTCCACTAATACATTTGTGCCGTTATTATGTTCGTCCGAGGATGTTCGTGCTGTTTCGGCTGCTGTTTTCACGATTTTCAAACCAAGCAAGATACCCGAACTACCGCAAGCGATATTTTGAATCTCCATCCCACTTTCTGGTTTCCGGTCAAGCACAACATAGTGTGGGGATCCAATGCTTATCCAGCTGCCGCCTAAACCGTACCAACGTGACATCGACTCATCAACGCATAGACGTTCCGATGGGAATACATTCGCCTGCCTGTGCGCATTAAATGCAACTATAAGATCATCACACAGTTGCCATTGGTGCCGTTCTTTGGCATTCGGACCCACCGGTGCTGTTGCGTTCTGCTTGCTAAATCGAATACAGCTTCGTAACAATTCGAATCTTGAGCGCGCCATAGCCTTTCCAAAATTGTATGACGGTAAATATTCACTCCCAGAGTCTCGCCGCCATAAATCACGTCTATTACCGAACTGTACTCTCGTCATGAGAACTAGCACTCCAAAGACTCGCAGAATTTCTCCAGTTGTAGTTGGTAAACTGCTGCGATTCAGCAAATTATCATTTGTGAGTTCGACAATACGCGCTAAATGGGTCACTGGCATCATAGCCATGAAGCAGTCCATAGCATTAAACATATGCGGTGTGGCGCCTTCTTGAATAAATGTGCCGTCTAGACTCTGTATCTTACAGGCCAATCCTGTGACGGGTCCATTGAGCGTGCTACTATTTGATGAAAGCTTCCAGACCTGGTTGTGAGCAATTATGTTATCTTCTGGCGTATTTCGGGGCTGTGGGAGTATCACTGTGGCACGTATGTCACACGAGGGACCTTCTGTCCCACTACGCATGTGGGCTTGTCGGGTAATGATATCATTTCCATGACTTGTTCCAATGTTGGAAAGTGGACTGGGTTCTGTAGGCAACGTTGAAATTGCATCAGATGAGGTGGTCGGATTTTCCTCTTCAAGGAGACAGTTAACCACATATAGGGGATCGTCCTCGGGACAGGCTGGCTGTCTGGACAGATCTTGTAGAGTTCCTAACTTTACAGGACTCAGAGGAAGTGTTGCAATCTTTGCTTCTGTACTGACAACAAATGCGCACCTGAGATAGCGGCATGTTCGGTTCTTGATAAGTTTTGAGTGGACATCCAAGACCCTACCATCCAAATGGGTGTCAGTGTACTGTGTACCAAAGACGTTCTTTGCCGTCCTTTTGCCCAGAACTCGGGATGCCAGGGCATAGATTAATGTACCCCGAGAGAGGCACAGATCGGTAGGCATAGTTAGGGTGTTAGTTTAAGGCGGACGACGGATGCAAACTCGCGAGTAACTTCATCATCGAAATGCGTGTGCCAAAACTTTTTAGGGGCGTTTATAGAGGACACGAATGGGCAACTTTTTGTGGGAAATGGGCTCTTGGGGCGTTGCGGTTCCTATGCGCTATCCCGCCAAAACACTGCCTCATGTGAGGATTTGATCCTCATATGAGGCAGGATGTCAAATAGACACTAGGTATCAATAATGTTCTATGCAAGAACTGTGTCATTGCATGATCATAGGCTCGATTGATACACAGGTAAGGCCATGTCATAAGAAGGTTCATCTTTGTGCTGCAAATTCATGGTTCCGCTAAAGGTCTAGTGGTCGTGTGACACTTGCTCTGTCCTCTGTGCCCTTTCGCTCATACACGTTTTCCACATATCACATGCTCTGCGACCGTTCGCTCATACACGTTTGCCACTTATGACAACTGTACTGTATCTGAAATGATGCAATCATTTTGCAAAAAATCGTCGGTCTTGGAAGCAACCGATAGCATTTGCCCAGGTGATCTAATGGAACATTTGATACCGAAGTACGTTCAATATCTGTGGGTGCTCTTTAGTTTTTTCGCGCACTGTAGAATACTTTATCTCTACTGCACATCGAAATATACATTTTATACAAGTTATCTCTAAGAACGAAAGGGACAGAAGCGCCCTCTCTTAAGACGATGTCCATTCTTGTCTATCTCAAAACCCGCCAGTTATGCTCTTACCGTTCGAACCAAATGAAACAATAGCAATATCTTCGTCCTTCTTGAACACACACGCAACTCATATCACGTGCCATCTTCACAGGCAACTACCTAAAAACGTCCATGTCCCCACCTCAGCCCTTCACACTTGCTTTACTCCCTTCTTCCCCTTAGCCGATTCTACATTTAACAAAGCCCACAGCAAACCGGAAACAACATACTCTGCTGTCGTGGAGCACAATACGTCCATCTTAGCACTAGTGCACTCCGGAATGCCCAGCGTGAAAATCGTATACGTTCTTCCAAGCGCGGCCAACAGCAGATGTGCGCTGATCACTCGCACCACCGGTCGATACCGCGACACATCTGAGATGATGAGAATCGCAAGTGACGCGTAGGCTAGGTACATCGACGCTAGGAAACGATATTCGGAGTTGAGTAGCGGGTCCTTGAGGATGGATTCAGACATGGAGCACTTGTCATAGCTTAGGTGGTCGGTCGAGAAGAGAATCTGAGGGATGCCGGTCGACAGCGCCACCAGTATGAGGGGGATAAAGGCTAGTCGCACCCCGGGGAATTTCGAGTTGTCCGACCGGTAGATAGTTGATGTTTTGCATGATGATGGGCAAGAGGAAAACGTCATGGTAGGGATGAAGGTATTCTCTTGGTTGAAGAGGGAACTAGAGTGAGAGAGTTTCAAGCCGGAGATGCTTGAGTTGTGCTTCTGCGCTAGTGTGAGTTGCTTTCAGTAAGTCTTTGTTGGGGGGGTTGCTCTGATATTTATACTGCACAAGAGAGAACCTAGAAGGACCTTGTGCCGAGGAGTAGACGTGGGATTCGGCGACCGACAGCGACCATCTCGGTGATCGGAAGTTTCAAATATCTCATAACAAATCCTATCATCATATGGAAAGAAATTGTCACCTGGAAGCCACGACGACCATAGAGGAATTGGTGTGCTTCCATCATACATCCAGCAATAACAAGCGCTATAAGCTTTCGAAGAAGGACAGGTTTCACAGAGATGGGACCTGTGATATTCCTCTTAGTAGAACACACACTTATCCCCCCGCTGCGATGTGTGATGTACTCATCATGATGGCAATGAGATATACTCTGGATGGAGTTCGGAAGAGGTTTCATTGGAAGGGAGCCCGCGCGGCATCTCTTCTGTGCTCCAGATACAAGATATGACTACGCTGTTGAGATGCACAGCAATCATTGGTTACAATACAGTGGTGGTGGCTTCGTCGAAATGTCGACGAGTGCACCAGTCTTTTGCGAGAAGTCGTTCCATTGCAGGGCAAGCCTGTATGAAATGACTCTGTGAGCAATTAAGAAAATATATCGTTTTTATGCGGTTTCAACGGAATGCTTTGCGCTGTTTTTGTTGCATTGCGAGAGGGTGTAGTCTTACTCTAGTATCTCGTGTTTCTGGTTGAATTGTTCAGATTTAATAGGTCGAACTTTTTTTGCAAAAGAAGACTGATTGCCATCACAACGGACTACGTCTCGAGGACAATGGACAACCAGGCACGGAGATATGGAGAAAATTGAATGCTGTGTTCATGATTCATGAATTACTAATCTGCACAGCGATCGAGCATCAGAAGAATGGCGACCCCTAACTAAAGAGGCGATCTTAGGATTGACAACATTTCTCATTAATGCTTCTCACTCGGGTTTCACGTGTAATCGCGCAATGCACTCTGCGCAGAAACGGAGTATGGTGCAATTCAAGGAAGCTGTCTTTTGATGCTGAAGTCTAACCAGCTACCTTTTAGTGTCTCTCTGCTCGGAACATGAGGACGCGATTCAAATAAAATGAGAAGAATGTTTTGTTCTCTGACGTCAATGACGCGAGTGCTATACTGTAGGAAGTCATCAAAACGTTGCGTGCATCGAAGGTCTTCTCACCGCATGCAATTGTCCTGTGCAATTTCTACATAATTCGAAAGGGTTGCACTTTAGAAGTGCCCCCAGAGAAAGATACTATTCGTATTATTCGCCTGGTTCATGCTTGCGAGACAAGGCTGGTTATGGAGGGCGAAGAACATATTCACGTATTTCCTTATGTTCGGCGATTGCTCTGTGATTTGCTGCGCACAGTACATCACGGTATCCTTGCAGAAGAACATGGACTCTTCATTGTCTGCGCGCAGAGTCCGTTTCAATTCACCTATACAATATTTCTTTACAACATCTACAGCAACAGTTGGCATAGTGCCCAGAGCCCACTGATAGCGAGCGTGCGATCTTTGAGTGTGAATCACAGTACTGCGCGCTCCCTTTTCGACGATGACGCTGTGATCATGGGACAAGCGAGTGATTTTGGACTCGTCAGCTCTGATTGAAATCAGTCGCAATAAAAAATTTCGTGCCCCTTCAAGTAAATGATTGCCAGCTCGATTGACGACCTATCAATGTTAAATTGAGGGCAAGCCGTAACATTCTCATGTTCAAACCGTAGAGTCCTTCTCATCTGACAGTGTTCAATCATAGGTTTGTACAGTACGAAGAAAAAAACTGCTCACTACTCTCATTTCTGCAAATGGTTCGGCGGCAAAGTGATATGCCCGGTGATGTGCGCTTCTCTCTGTATTGCGGGGCAGCTTCTGCCTCAAGGTTGTCATGGCGACAAGAAACATATTTTCGTGGAGCTATCACCATGACTAGGACCTTCTGTCTGACTGACCTTCGGCCAGACTGTAGCTGGTCGTGGAGGCAAATGGCAAGCGGGCTCTTGCCTCATGCCAACCGATAACTTTGGTTGGAGCAACTGTGACTTCTTTGAAATTCGTGCAGAATTCTTGCATGGCTGCGAAGAGGACGACGCTACGCACTCCAAGTCTTATCCCCTGAATACTCTGCTTTGTGTAGCTATCACCACTTGATGCTGTCAGGTAGCCTGACGGCATCAAGTGGTGATATCAGACGTCGGTAATCTTGAGCCGGCAAGAATATTCATCAGCTGCAGATGATCGCCTAGTCTAGGATGCGCATACCCTGTCATAAAGAGTGTAGCTAAGGGCATTCCAGAGTTAGAGCTGTGCCATTCAATCCACCGCAAGAGCCCCGATTTCGACTACAGCTACGCATATTCTCCGCATGGAATGCCGCGCCCTTTTCGCAGAAATGGAAGTGCAAGTCTCATTCTGGCGAGCATCTACACAGTGCGGCGCTGTCTCCGGTATGCATCCGCAGAACTTTCCGTGGACACAGTGCTTTGCACACTTGGACAAGACGAAAAAATTACACATGTCTCTCCGTGCACCAAATTGCAAAAAGGGATATCATGTTGCCCATGACGAGTATCAGTACGCAATTACAATTCATGAGACAAGGTATCCTTCTTGACGGCATACACGGGATCAAAATCATTCGAAATGGCCATTCGATACAGCACAACAAAGCGCAAGCCATCACCGTTCTCTACTGAGAAGAGGGCAACCCAGCTCATATCACAAAGACATCTCTGTTTCTGTTGCCCACGTTGCCCACGTTATGGTTTCTCTCTTCTTCTCTGTATAATTTCGCGCCTTTGCTGCACCCTGTCTATGACACAATATCCCGAAACCTGAGCAAAGGCTGTTCCCCTTCCCTCCTCCTCCTATCGTCCTCCTCTAGGGCCCTAACAATGCCATCAACATGCGCCCTACCCACCACGCCCACCACACACTTTTTCCCACTCACCGCGCGACTCCTCTTCAGCACCCAGGCCATGTACAAATCCCTCTCCTCCACGAGAGTCCTCCTGAGTCCCGGAAACCTCTCGCCCAACAACCTGACGTACTTGTCCACGACGCCATCCGCATCCAACCCACTCTCTATGGTCTCCTTGAGCTTCTCATCGGCTACATGCCCGACGGTGTTCCCCGCCAGCGCCGCGCGCGCCAGCGCCGCCGCCAGCACGAAGCGGTCACGCAAGTTGAGCGAGTCCCACGCGCGCGACAGTGTGTGCTGCAGCGGGCGGTCGCCCAGGACGAGGGTGGCGCGGACTTGCTCCGCAGCCTTTGCGGCGGCGCGGAACTCAGCGCCGGCGGCGATGGCGTCGTCGTCGGCGGAGGCCAGCAGCGTGCCCAGTAGACGGCGGCGCAGGGTCAGGCGGGCCCATGGCGGAAGCGTGTCGGTGGCGGGCGGGTCGTTGAGCAGCGGGGCGCGAAAGCGGCACAGCTCGAGGACCACGGCGTCCGGGTGGAGACGTTGGATCGCGGCGGTGGCGTAGGCGGGGGAGAGGTTGGATGGAGACGGGTGGTGGGAGACGGCGACGAGGGCGATGAGCTCGGGCTCGAGCTGGGAGCGGGCGGAGGGCGGTGGGGGCTTGTAGTCCGTGGAGCGCGGGCGTAGGGTTAGGACGCCAAGCGAGGTAAGGTCGGAGAGCGTGGGAAGCGTGCAGAGAGGGGGGGAAGCGGGGGCAGCGCGGGCGTGGGCGCGGCGGAGGGAGGGGAGAGGAGGGGAGAGGAAGGAAGGGTGTGGCATTGTGATGAAGGTGATGGGGAGGGGGAAGGCGTAGCGAGAGAGGATATTGCGAGGGATTAGGGGATTCCGGGGGCGGCCTGCCTCCTTTGGAGAATGCCTTTGGAGCTCTTGAAAGGTTTCTATTTGGTTGTACTGTAATTGGACGGAATCAGATTGCGTCATTGGACGGAAACACACCACTTGGCACTAGTCAATTAGTTGTTGCAAACAACAACTGTCATTGCTGTGATAATAGATCCAGAGGTCTTCCGCTGCCCAGAGGTATTCCGATGCCCTGCCCGTCCCGCCCAATGCCAATACTGTACCTTGTACACGCGGGCAACGCCATCTGCCGCCGCGCCGCTCTCCATCCCTCTCACTCCCGGCACGCGAGCCGTTGCACGGTCTCCTCCGAGACGACGGCGGTAGCCTCGAGCTCGACGAGAGCGTCGTCGAGCGCGAGGCGCGGCACGGTGACGAGCGTGGAGGGCGGCTTGCGGAGGTTGATGCCCGTCTGCGTGTACTGCATGGCGGCGGGGTGCCACTCGGCGTCGACGATGTAGATGTTGAGGCGGAGGATGTCGTCGACGGTGGCACCGACGGCGTCCAGCGCGAGGCGCACGTTGCGCTCCGCCACGCCGAGCTGCTCGGCGAGCGTCGCCCCGACTATGTCGCCGGCAAGGTCGACGGCGATCTGCCCCGCGATGTGCGCCGTGTGCGTCCGCGTGTCCACCGTGATCTGCGAGTACCCCAGCGGCGCGGAGTCGATCAGCGTCGACGGGTTGAAGCTTAGCAGACGCGCGGGGCGTTGCGAGGCGCAGCGCGGGGACGGCTCGCCGCTCGCAAAGGTCGGCGAGAGAAGGGCGAGGAGGAGGAGCGAGAGGGTTAGCGGGGAGGGATGCATGGTGGAGATCTCGTGATGAGAGTGTGGGAGGGGGAAGAGATGGGGGAGAGATGGGGAAGAGATGCGGGGGTGGGAGTGCCCCCTGCCCCCCCTCTACTCCGGTTCTCCCTCGTGTTCT
>NW_005179036.1:105473-106476 GCF_000350225.1 Chondrus crispus | reverse complement strand
CCACCAACCCCAGCAGTACGCACACCAACCTCATTCCCAACAGTATCCACCCCACGATCAGACGTACCACCCGCACGCCTCGCAGTAAGAGCCCAGCTCGCATCATGTCCAACCGCCAGGATATCCCAGCATCGGAGGAGCTCCATGTCATAACATGTAAGAGCTCAACCACAAAAAAAATTACCAAATGGCGTTGCACTGAATCATTTAACGCGTTTGTGCTGAAAAGTTCGACAACTTTTTGAAGTCTCTGAGACTTTCAAAATTCATAGATGTGTCTATGACGACATACGTGACTAGGTGCTCATGTGTGCTTGACCGCCCTCTCCAAAGTCTGGAGAGGGCCGTCTCGGTACTGTATCGTCCAGTCTGGAGTCCAGACTGGACGATACTCTGGTACGTATCGTCCAGTGTGGAGAGGGAGGGAAGGAAAGATTGTCCGGATGCGACATCGGATACATTAGTTTGGGGCTCATTGGTTGCTCAGAATGAGCGAAACATGCATGAGTTTTGCACTGGGCAGAACGGTCGTGGGCGAACGTAAGAGATCAGCCTGGGTTGGGCATGTTGGTTTGTTGGGTTGTACCCTTCGAAGAGTCGAAAGGGGGCATGTTGGTTTGTTGGGTTGTACCCTTCGAAGGGTCGAAAGGGGACATGTTGGATGAAGGTAGAAACCTCAGTCTTCCAGATCTCTATCTGTTGGATGAAGGTAGAAACCTCAGTCTTCCAGATCTCTATCTTATGTACCGTAGCGGCGTAGAAATGAATTGATACATCTCCCCGAGCCGCACCGGACACACGTGTCAACAGTCGCCACGATCTCCAAAATGATTGGCTGTGTCTTTTCCCTTCCGCTCATACTTGCACCCTTCTCCATACATCCACACCTCCACGCCGCCGCCGCCAGCAACAGATCCAGACCCAGATACGCACCGCCTCACCATCCCCATTCCCTATTCCCTCTTCTTCTCCACCGGTGCTCCCCCCCCCCCCACACCACATA
>NW_005179036.1:101809-105164 GCF_000350225.1 Chondrus crispus | reverse complement strand
TCGTCTTCGTCCTCGCCGACCTCGTCGACCTCACCCGCCCGCCCGACCACCCGCCGCGCCCGCGCCTCTCCCTGCACGCACACTCGCTCCCGTGCACCGCCCTGTCCGTCGGCTTCTGCGGCGCCTCCGCGCGCGTCCTCACCGCGGGCAAGGACCGCGCCGCCCGCCTGTGGCACCTGTCGTCCGGCCGCTGCATCGCCACCGTGCTGTGCAAAACCCCGCCCACGGAGGCCCTGCTCTCCCCCGATGAGAGCGTTGCGTACGTCGGCCTCAGCTCCGGCGAGGTGCTCGTGCTCGACGTCGCCGCGCTGCCCGACTCCCCGGTCTCGGCTGCCAGCGTCCCGAAGATCAGGCCGCCCGTGTCGCCTGGGGAGCAGCCGCCGGCCGTGACCGCCCTGGCTGTCTCGCCGATGGGCGAGGACTTGATCGTGGGGTATGCCGACGGCGTCGTGCGCATTTACGACGCGTGGTCGCGGCAGCTCGTATCGAGCTACGCGAGACATGGCACGACGGCGCCTATCGACGGCGTGCTGGTGATTCCAGGGGAGGAAGCTGCTGTCCAGATGGTGAGAGATGTGGCGAAGAATGAAATCGAGGTCTCGTTTGATAAGGCCGTCGACCCGGACCTGGCCTCCACGTTTCGACCCAGGGTCAACCTGCCGGAGAAGAGCAGCGTGCGAGAGGTGGCCGAGAGCGTCGTTGCTGACGCTGTCAAGTTGGCGTTTGCAGAGGGGGGTGGCGGAGAGCCCGGGATGTTGGTGCACGTGGATGGCGCACAGGCACAAGAAAACGGAAACTTGGCGGGCTCGGCTGGCATGCCCAGTAGTGCCAGTGCTCCTGCTGTCGTCCCGCCGGAGGTGTTGCGGGAACTGGAGGTTTTGAGGAGGCGCAATAGAGAGCTGGAGGAAGCAGGCCAACGCCTCCTTCAGTTGGTTGATCCGAAGACGTCGTGAGGGAGGGTAAGGCGTGCCATGCATCAAGTGTGGCTACCTACCTAAATGGTGTAATATACAGCACGTACACCCTAGTCGGAGAGAAGATGACCTGAAGCGATGGGGTTCGGATTGGAATTTGGGAGAAACCATATTCTTGCATGACGGTCCAGCTTTGCAGATAGAGGGAGGGGAGACGTATTCCATTGTGTGTCATGCGAAGACCTCACGCAACGGGGAAGACTCTACGCCAAAAACCCCCGCGAGGAGCAGCAACTCACCGACGCGGCCGATCAATTGTGTATCTGCAACTGTGTACATTAGTAGAGCGCATGCCCGCGAGCGACAAACGGTATTTTTATGGTACAGCACAGAGTACAAGAAAACTATTTGCAGTAGTGCACAGAGACAAACTACATGACACGACTCGACTCATGTCTCCGAAAGGATCTGGCGTTTCAGAATCTCGTTTTCCTCCGAGACTTTAGTTTCTCTCCACTTGAGCTCCTGCACGCGTTCGCGCAGCTCCGCGAGTTCTTGCTTCTGCGCCTCTAGCTGCGCGCGTCGCTTCTGGTTGCTCCTAGCCGCGCTGAGACGGTTCTTTATCCGCTTCGCTTCAAGCTTGGCCTCCCGCGCCGACTTTTCGTCTGTCGGGGCCGGCGGGATCGTGGTGGAGGCGATGGGCTCCGGCAGCTGCAGCACCTCTGGATGCGGCAAGCCCGGGGGCAGGGAGATGGTGACGACGGGCCTCGGGGCCAGGGGCGCGGGCGCGGGGCGGTGTTGCGGCTCGGTGCGTCCCTGTTTTCGTCTCGGTTCATCGGTGGGTTGCCTGAGATTGGTCGACGTGGTCGGGGCTGAGATGAACGGGCGCGAGGCAAGGGACAGGGGTAGGAGGCGCGCGTCGGGGGCGACGCTGAGGACGGACGAGTAGTAGGTCTGGGCGGCAATTTTGCGCAAGTGGAAGAGACTTGAGGCGTCGACGTTGTCGATGCTGGCGCGGACTTTGCCGGTGCAGCGGGACACGAGCTCCCCTGTGAGTGGGTGAAGAACGTCCTTACGGACCTTGGGCCCGTAGAAGCTTCCCTTGAGGGACTTCTCAATGGTGGCCAGCGAGTCGACGAGCGAGTTCATGTTGAACGAGCCGGACGAGGTGTCGTTAGCGCCGGGGACTCGGGGGACGCCGACACCGTCTGGGGTGGAGCCCGCCGAGGACAGGATCCAGCTCAACTCGGAGGCGGGCAAGGCGGTGTGGAACGAGAAATCGGTGCCGTTGGAGGTTGTGGAGGAGGAGTTGACCGGGGACGACAAGGCGAGTTGGTCGAGGACATCTGGGCGGCGCTTGTGGCCGGTAGTGGGGTTTTGTTTTCGGTATTCGTGGGCGGGGTCGGGGCTCTCGGGCATGATGGAGTTGATGCCGGAGAGAATGTCCTCGTCGTCTGAAAAAATGGGATTGACGTCATCGTCGTCGGGAAAGGCGCCGCCCTTGACGACAAAGTCGTTGAGGAGCTCTGGGATGACGCCGTTTGGATCTTCAAACGGGGAGATGACGGCGCCCATGGCGTCCAATCCGTCCGCCCACGACTCGGGCAGCGGCTCGGCCTGGTGCTGTGGGAGGAAAAGGTCGGCGGAGATGTTGGGCATACCCGGGACGACCTGGTCCAACAGGACGTCGGAAGTGGGGTCGTCATCATCATCATAGTCGGCCTGGTGGGCAAAATCCCTCTCGACGTCGGGCGGATCAGCAATATGGTTGGGAGTCTCGTGGTTGTCCCAAGTCATGCCGCTACAGATTTCGTCCTCCGCAGGCGGGCGATCTTGGTCGCCGTATTCCGCGTTGGGGTCGTACTCGTAGGGCGGGGTGGCGGGGATGTCGGAGTCGTCTCCGTCGACGAGGTAGTCGACCTGGCACTGGACGCTGAGTGCGCGGCCGGGCAGGTTGCCCGGGCCGTAGTCGGCCTTGGGGATGGCGAAGAAGCAGCGGTCGCGCGCGCGGTGGTCGTCGCGCATGCGGATGGACATGAGGCCTGTCACGTGCGGGCTCATCGAGTTGACGACCATGAGGAAGTCGCGGCGGCGAGCATCAAACGAGAACCTACCGGCAATAAAGTGCGGCGGGGCGTCAGGCGTGTCGCCCGCGGCGGTCGGCATGGACGCGCCCGTAACGCCCTTAAGAAAGGCGTACCCGAGGGTGGTGTCGGCGACGTTGAGCACGGGCACGAGCAGCATGTCGATATCCTTGGTGACGACAAAGTCGGGCGGGGGCGGGATGGCGCCGCGCGCGGCCGCGCGCGCCAGCGGCGAGGGCGCCGGGCACTGCGCCGGCGTGGCGATGCGGTGGTGGAAGTGGATGGGCAGCGCGGCCGCGAAGGCCTCCGGCGGCAGCTGCGGCTCGCGCGGATGGAAGACCTACGCTGTTGATGCGA
>NW_005179036.1:92801-101316 GCF_000350225.1 Chondrus crispus | reverse complement strand
TCGGTCTGGGCAGTTTTGAGATTTGACTTCACGTTGTTCGACTGGGCTTTCTACCCCCCCCCCCCGTGCGCTGGCGCCCGCCGCCGCCCCCCCCTTGGCTGGGCGACAAGTGGCCGCTTGTTGGGCCGCTTTTCAACTCGTTTTTTTTTGAAGACCCCTTGCTTTGTACGGCAAGCGCCTACGGTAAGGAACCGCAGGCGGGAAGTGGACTCTCTCGTCCGGATTCTCTCGTCACCGCTGTTGGGATGGGGTTTGGGGACATCAGACGCTGAAAACGTCAAGCGGGTATTCAAAGTTGATTGGGTTTGTAGTCTCTGTGAATTGATGTCAATTCACAGAGAGACTACGAATCCATCTCGCAAAGCATTGCCACAGTAAAGGTTACCCTTGATACTTGCCAAATGTTATTGCCAAGGGCATGTAAATTTACGTTAAAGAAATGGCGTCCACCCTGCACTTGATAAACTTTCGAACTGTAAGAGGCAAGTACGTGTACGAGAGAAGGGAGATGTACAGTAGGCGAGTTGACGGAGGGAGGGAACGGAGGGAGGGAACGACATACTGTACCTGTATGGAGGGAGGGAACGAGTGCGGTGGGAGTTGGGAAGTCCCAAGTACCGGTGTAGCATACAGCACGACACGGTACAGATACGGAATCTCCCGAGTCTGCCCGCCGCGACCACGCTGTCCCGGCACGTGAGCTCGCCTGCACCCTCTGCCCCGCGCGCTGCCCCGCCCGTGCGCCCTTTTGTAAACGCTGTAAACTTTCGTAAACGCTGTAAAGTTTTGTCGGCGCTGTAAAGTTTTGTAATCGCTGTAACCTTGTGTAAACGCTGTAAAGTTTTGTAGGCGCTGTAAAGTTTTGTAAACGCTGTAAAGTTTTGCAAGCGCTGTCCGCTGTACAGCGGAGCTGCCCTGTACGGCAGCGCTGGACGCTACTACCCTTGGTACTGTACCCAACAGTTGTGAAGTTACGCTGGACGGGACGGGCTGACGTTGCAACGAGTGAGATAGGTGATTGTCGGCGAGATCAGAAGGCACAATGCCCGCAAGTTGCTGGTTCCTTTGTTTAATTCGGTGCCCCTTTCTTCCTAGCCCATGTTCTCGTATGTCTATCTTTTATGCCGCTCGTGCTAATCGCTTTTCCGCGTCAATTTCGTTTATGCGCGCTGTGTCGCGTTCGCAAGCAGTCAGTGCCATTGCGTCTGTTCGCAAGAAAGGTTCGGCAAGAAAGGTTCGGCGCCCTATCCGTTCTAGCTTTGTGCATTTGTGCGTCCGCTTTATGCTGCGTTCCATTTACGTAGCGTGCGACCCTTGGCGTTCGTGGCATTGCTTACGAGGGCTCGACATTTCATTAAAAGGGCGTTGGCCTCTTGCATTCGTGGCGTTACAACCCGGGAGGGCGCGAGGTCACAGAGCGGCCGTCGCCGCCGACTTAATAGAGCACCGGGGTGCCAACCGTAGTTCAGTATCCTTAGTATCCTTCCCTTATCATACCTCAACCATCGCCACATCGACACTCGCTCTTTTTTCTGTTCGAAAAATTGACGGTATTTTTCGAATGCAGCTGGTTGAGGTTCCAGTATCCGTAGTAACCGGGTCGAGCATAGCGCCTTAGCGCGACACTCTTTAGAGCACGAACGACAATAACACATAGCACAAAACACGCCGCAGACCCCGCTTGTTCTCTCTGACTTCAACATATGCACAACCATCTTGCTCTGCCTGCCTCCCAAAAGGTGCCGGTGTCTCGATCGCATCCTTGTTTTTGACTTTTCCTCCAGACCAAACCTTGTCCACTGCAAGCCTCTAACAGCCTAAAAGCGCGCATTTTGTCGGCAGCCACGCGGGCTGCAAACACGCCTACTCTGCTTCCCCACCTCCAGCCCCAAGCTATTGCCGTGGGGCTACACCTGCCGCGCAGGTCGGAGGATCCAGGGACTTGTTTTCAGCATTCCCATTTTTGCCTTCTTCTTGCTCGAGTACCCCAACTTCAGCAATCTCATCCTTGAGAAAAACCAGCGTAGCTTGTCCACGCGTTAGGGGAGGACTGCTACGAACTGCACTTGTGATGGGGCGGTGAGCGGCAGCGTCAGCCGTACATCGCCACATCATTAACATTCTTATTTTTGAACTCACCCTCCAACGTGATACGAATAAACAACAATCCCAAAAACGACGACGGCGAACACATTTCGCGACAGAACTACACGGGTCGTTACCACATGGGTCGTTACCCAATGCGGCTCTGCTGCTTGCCTACTCTTCGACCCCTCCTCCGGTCCCGAACTTTCGTCGTGGGACCATACCCAAAGCGGGTTGCAGGCACGAGATATTGCGTTTTCGGCGGTCGCAGGTTTTGCCATCTTCCCTTTTGCGTCTTGACGAACATCCAAACCTCGATCTTGAGAAAAGCCCAGCGGAGCTCACATTCGGCATCTTGCGGATGACACTACGAACTGCAATTGTGACGGAGCAGTGAGTGACAGCGTCGGCCGTATACTAATGACTTAGTCAAGTGCGGCTGCGTCCCTCATAGAAATCATACCCAAAGCCGCCTTTGTCTTCGACTCATCAAGAGTGCGCCATCTGTCGGCCTTTGCCTCGCACTTATGCCGTAAGTAACTTCCCCTCCGGGGTACCCTTTCTCGGCCTAGACTGGAAAATGCTCTCCTTGTAGACTGCAATCGCTGATCTAGGCGTCTCAGTTCCTCTCCGTCTCGCCGGGAGGATTTCTGCCGCTTCGTCGACCGCAACGTGAGTACTAGTAACCGCCCGCTTTTTATTCTCATCACTCATATCCCCCAATTCTTGGTTAGGTTTCACGACTGATGGAGCGCGTCCCAGTAGTAACAACCCTTTCTCGGCGTCGATATCATGACAGTACCGACTTGTGGTACATTGGTAGGTAGTCTCCAGATGACATTGCATGTCTCCTGTTTGCATGATCAAAGTTTCTGGTGCTGAAGCCGGGATCTTTCCACAGTTGAATCTGGTGAGGTTGGACATTGCTAAGATCCTCCGAGTCTGATCGATTGTGATTGCTCTGATGCTAGCCGGTACGTTCCGCGAGGTTACACTAAAGTAGAGGTGGGCCCAAGACGAGACAACTACCATGGCGGTGAATAACCCCAGGCCCAAGAAGAACAGCGGACTCAGAGTGGCAACCTCTCTCGTCTCAGATCGGAGATAGCCGTTGGCGGAGCCCAAGTCACTGCTTAGCCAGAGGACCGGAGTTCTGGTTTGATCGGAGTCATGCTGCCAGGACTCCTTCACCGCCCACGCCCTTCCAACATTGACCGTTGACAGTTGAAGAGCTCTGAACGCGGATACCGCCTCCATCCGGTAACGCCACCGACGCTTGCGACATAACCTTGGGCTGAAATCGCCAAAGTGACACAATTGCCTCACGCAGATTGTGATTGAATCATTCGCCCAGTTGAAGTCAAAAGAGAATTGTCTGCGGGTGATTTCTACGCCCCTATCTCTACGTATTATAAGAGAGTTTTGACGCCCTGGCACAGCCTCGCTACGACTCGCTTCAACCGACCTGATCTCGCCCGCTTCTTCTTCTTCGATTTTTTCTCCGTAGTCCACCACAACTTCGGAAGTTTCCAGCTCACTGACGGCGCCCACTATCCAGTTCTGCCTCCGCCATTCCACTCGGGGGGGTTCACCGCCGTCACGAAGGCATTGGATATTTAATGTCGCTGGCACATTGGACAATGTAGTACAAGGGGCTAAAATCTCGGGTTCAGATGGCTCCCTTAAGACGAATTGGACTTCCTGAGCGGCGGCGAGATTGATACCCCCTATTGTGGAGTCACTCAACAGTACTTCCAGCGGGCACCCTTCGTTCCCAAGGTTGTCTTTGCCTGCAAGCGTGAACAATTTATCTCGTGCCCAGATCCACATAAATCCTGCCGCACAGATAGCATTAGCGTTCGACCCTGTGACGATCGGATACTTACCTACCGTGATTCTGAGCCACTTGGCCTTCTCCTCACTCGGAAGGTGGAAATCTTCCAGCTCATGATCTCCGGAATTTCCCCGCAGCACGTCCGCTTCCGATAGCGTGAGGTTAAGAGCCTGAATGTCGCTCCATTGTCTTTCCCTGACCGAATAAGTTTGCGGAAGGCTGCCGTAGGGTACGCTGATAGGCCGTGCGTCCTCCGAAGGGACATATGAGAACTTGAGCCGAATCCCGGGGTCCAGATTCTCGTATCCCACATCTCTGGCAATTCCCTTCCCAATTTGAGTCGAACCCGACCCGAACTCCATCGCTATCTCCGCAATGAGCAAAGTTATGATGGACAGATTGACTATAGCCCTAAGGCGCTTATCAGACGCATCGGACTCAGTTACCAGTGAGCTCTTGATGTGGTGTCTTGGGACTAGCTTGACAGGTATTCCTGCCCGCATCCTTGCCCCAGCTCGTAGCGCTGAAGTTTTCGTCATTAGCCATGTCAAGATAGATGTGGCACAGAGACTGATTCCTACGAAACGGATCACATTCCAAACCGAGACGTCTAACGTCGTCGTGAAAGTGTTCCCGAGATTCATGTCTGTTGAAAGCGGTGGAGGTTGCTCCCAGGGGGATGAAGGCCGCCTGCCGGCTTGAAGGCGCCGTAAGGGTGGGGTGTCCCTCTTATACCCCTTCTACCCCACTCAACAACGCTCGTTCACCCCTGCAGTTTCCCGTATTGCGCCTGCCCGCGCATTGCTAATTGCTTGTGCGTGGGTGGAGGGCGGTGTTGGACGAAACTAATGACTCTGTCGATGTGGCGATGGTTGAGGTATGATAAGGGAAGGATACTAAGGATACTGAACTACGGTTGGCACCCCGGTGCTCTATTAAGTCGGCGGCGACGGCCGCTCTGTGACTGTCAATCTGGCCCCGAGACAAACAAAGAGAGTTAGAGCAACCCCACCGCGCACATCTATTTGATCAATAGAATTTCTGCTCACGATTTTCAACCCCACCGCGCAATTCTATCGCTTTCCGAAATCGAATAGAACCATTTCGGAATCTATCCGAGCGCCGATAGATTCCAAAAACGTTCTATCCGATGAATAGATTCCCCGATAGAATGACACGTGCCAAGCGTGTCTACCAAATTCCAGCCAAATGTGCCTCCTACTTGCGAGAAGGCGAGCCGAAACTCCTCGGCAGGCGTGTCGCGCGCTTCATTCAGGCATGCAATAGTGCGCCAACACCATGGCACGCGGCTATGGTACTCATAAATCAGCCTTTCATGTCCTCTAGTAGCGTGGGAGAGGCACATCATCAACAACCACCTGTCACAGTATACTACGAATAGCGAAGCGCGCGAACTCGATCATGCCGTCCCAACCGAGAACCTCCGCGCTGCTTCGTCGCTGCAGCATGCACTTCGGCGACGCGTGACCCGTGCATGCTCGCGACAATGATTTCATCATCCCCATAGCTGTCGTCTGTGTACTGAAGGACGGTTCTGAGGACTTCTATCGGGTTCATTGGCGATGATGCCGTGTGGGAGCGCGTAGTTGGACAGTACCGGAGGGAGGGCGCGCGGCGAACAGGGACAGAGGGCACAGGCTGCGGAAGACAGACATGCAGCTGTGCGGGATTCACGGCGAGGGGTGGGCGTCTCGATGAACGATCGCCTCTTCGCAGACGATGTGTGACGTCTCGCCGCTGTCCGCACGAGCATTCAGCGATAGAGTTGCAAATATGCGTTGGGGTTGACGCGAATAGAATCCACACGGATAGATTGACGATTCGCCACAAAAATCTATTCGTGCAACCGGCGAATAGTCAGCGTACACGTTTCATTTCTATCCGGCAATAGAATCGACCCGGTGGGGTTGCTCTTAGAGAAAGATGAAGTTTACTCGGGCTACCAGACCGCGCTCACCCTTGTAGATCCCGGCTAACGCCGAGACCACGTAGTGGTCATTAGTTTCGTCCGACACCGCCCTCCTTCGTCACACCCATTAGGCCCTGCCGCTTCTGTGGCGGCAGGGGCCGCCAGCGCCGGAGCCTCGGCCGCACGCCGAGGGGCGAGCAAAGTAGAGAACGACTTTGCTATATTCCGACAACCCGGGAGGGCGCGAGGTCACAGAGCGGCCGTCGCCGCCGACTTAATAGAGCACCGGGGTGCCAACCGTAGTTCAGTATCCTTAGTATCCTTCCCTTATCATACCTCAACCATCGCCACATCGACAGCTTGAGAGGGCGCGGCATTTGCATTAAAGGGCGCGGCATTTGCACCAAAGGGCGCGTGCTGTAACTATTGTGAACATAAATCGGGTTTTTTCCGTTACACTTGCCCTCACTCCACAAAGTTATCCACAAAATAAGATCAACAACTCCATTCTTCTCCGAATAAAAGCCATTCCGGTTCTGCGCTCTTCACATTGCTTGTTTACGGGCAACAAAAAGCACATTAGGGACATGCATAGCCGCTTCGAACCAGCAATAAACCCATGAAAACAAGTCCATTTGCCGATCATTACAAAAATCGGTCATTTAATCTATCATATCTTGGGCACCGTGGCCCAGCACAGAGTCATTAAGGTGAGCAAAGAGGGCCCCTCTGAAAGGTGGAAAGGTCCCTCATTGCGTATCGAGAAACGACAAGAGGGGAATGGTAGCTGTTGGATGGATTTATCAGGGAACTCTTTTACTTTGGAGACTAATTTGACGTCTACTTGTCATAAGAGTTGGTCGGTGCACATCCTGCGCTGAAAAAGGCGGGCTTGTATTGCGATAAGAGCGTTTTGGTTTCGATGGCGGGATCGTTTTGTTACGTCTGTTCCCGCGAAGCAAGTGAGAGGAGGTACTAACCAGTCTGAAAGTTGGTAAAATTTAAGAAACCGAATTAACTTCAGAAACCGGTTTATGTATACCATGGTTACATACTGATATAATCAAGAAGCGCGTGGTTCGTGTGAGCCCTAATTGGCTATCTCTTATTGAAGCCTCTGACAACAGTACTGTACCAAGGGTACTGTTGTACACGGCAGCACCGCACGCGCGTGCACCACTCCCGCCGCCCGCTACGCCCTTCTGTAAACGCTGTAAACCCCCGTAAAAGGCGCCCCCGCCGTACGGCAGCGCTACTCCGTCCGGGCAGCGGTACCCTCGGTACAGTATGTACAAGTACAGTACCAACGGTACCACACGGCAGCACTGCATCCGCACGCACCGCGCCCGCCGCCCGTGCGAAGCGCGCCACGCGCGTCGCCGCGCCCCCGCGCCGCGAGAGAGAGGGGACGCTCGGCGCGTCACGCGGATTTCGGTGTTCGTTCAGCGGCGATACACAGGGCGCCAGATAGGACAATGCCAATAAGGCGCTATTTACTCAGTAGGAAATAAAGGCGCCGTCGCCTCCGCCACGATCTGTGGTCGGAGGCATCGGACCACTTGTTGGCATCACAGATACACTGTCTTGCCGGCCCCGCGTGCATGTCGTCACGGCATGCCGCGCTGCCCCAACGTCGCTCGCATGCACGGCCTACACCCGCGATTTCGGGTTATTTTTTCATTTTCGCTTTTTGCCTGTTTTTTTTTCATGCAGAAACTGAGAAACTTGATGATTCTTCATGAAGAAAGGACTTGGACTTTAGAGTCTAAAGTAGGCCCTACACGGCCGTACCCTAAGGTTACACTGCCACTGCACTGCGCCCGCGGGAGTGTACTTTACAGTACGCGCCGCAGTCTTGTGCGCGGCTTTGCTGCCGCGGAACGCTTCGCCGCACGGACTGCGCCGGCGATCGCCGCGTGCTTGCGGCGCCCGGAGGAGGGGGCGTGCGGCAGTCATGCACGAGTTGTTGCACGAGAGTGTGCTCGGTCGGTCGTGGAAGGACGTGGAAGGAAAGGGGCGCGCGGCGTAGGAGTGGTGTAAACTTGTTATAAAAAGGGAATGCCGTTTCCCTCGGCGTGCCGTTTCCCTCGGCGATCGCCTTGTCGCTGCTTGTCGCTGCTTGTCGCTGGTGCCAAGATACTGTAGGCATATCATAAGGCCTTTTGGCCATGAGGTGGCGACAGCCATTTCGTCCAATAAGAACGCTCCGGACCGCCGCCGTCCATACTTGGACGGCTGCCATTGGGCGACGAATGTAGTCGGACCAAAAGGGAGAATTTCGTATGATTAATTAGTAACCTACACTCGACGGCGGCGCGGCATCGCGCCCACCAGTCTCGGACTGGATGACATAACTTGTGTTGTGTGACCGGGGGCAGCTCGCCTCCTCACACCGGAGAGGGACACACTCTCGATCACGTTTATTGCTCACCTCGTTCCTCGTTCCGCTGGTTGTAAACGCTCTCGTATTGCATACACCAACTTTACATCACCCCTCCCTCCGCCGCTCCCGTGCGCACAACCAGCGTAACATTACCTTCTCCCCCCCGTCCCCGCCGTCGCGGACGCACCCCCCACAGCCCTGTGCATATCGCGTATGATAAAAAACTTTATTTACAACCAGGGAGAACGCGCCACAGCCCCGCAGCCGCGGCGCGCATCTGCCG
>NW_005179036.1:91522-92480 GCF_000350225.1 Chondrus crispus | reverse complement strand
TCGACATGTGTGCGTGTGTCGTGCGGCTGATTTTCAATGTCCACAAAGTCGGATGGTCCCTCCCTCCCTCCCTCCCTCCCTCCCTCGCGCGCGGTCGGCGAGAGGGCGGCACGCGCAATCACTTGCGGCGCAGTCACTTGCGCGCGCGCAGTCAAGCGGGCGGAAACAGCCAGTGGCGGCGGGTTTGCGGGCGCGGCGTGGCGGGACGCGGGCGTGCTGGCGGAATCTCGAGGGCGGGGCGATAGGACAAATGATAAACGAGGAGGACGGCGCAACAATTGATGGTCTCGAATTTCCCGTATTGGGGGCACTCGGCGGGGCTCGCTTTGGCGCGCCCGGCGGCGCCTGTTGGCCCGCGCGAAACCGCACGCGATTTATGGGCCGCTGCGCTGGTGGCCGCGCGCTTGTGCGCCGCGCAGAGCCGCCACACTCAAGATAAATTATGCTTTATTCAATGACTATTGAAGAGTAAATGGAATTTGATGTTCACTAACGCTACCCTTGGTACTGTGGTGCCGAGCTGGCGTCTCGCAATAGAGCCACTTCACCAACGGCACATACAACACTAGATAGTCTTCATGAGGGGTCAATTCTGGAGAAGGATACTCTTTTCTTTCTTGCCTCTTCTCACTCCCACTACTCGGGAGGAGGGCTGGCATATTAATAATATATATATATATGTATATATATATATATACTGTATATATTATTATGCAGTTGACCAAGTTGCCTGTTTTACTCCCTTCCCATTATAAATATTATAAAAAGGGATTAAAAACATGCAACCCCCTCGACCTTCCAGTAACGCAGCAAAGCGCCCACACAAAACCAATCTCATCTCCCCGCGCGCCCGCTCGCGCGTGGCACGGCGCACGACGTCGTCGCAGCCGCCGCCAGCGGCGAGACAACGGCGCCGCGCTGCCCAGGCGCGAGAGGCAACGATTGGGGGCCGCCCGGC
>NW_005179036.1:85381-89091 GCF_000350225.1 Chondrus crispus | reverse complement strand
CTGAATCCTCATTGCTCACCCACCATCCCTACTCCGCGCACCATGTCTGCTCCCGATTCCAAACCATCCCCCGCTCCACCCGCTCTACCCGCTCCACCCGCTCCACCCGCTCCTCCATCTCCCTTCTCCCCGCTCTCCGCCTCCCCGCATCTCTTCTCCTGGCTTCTTTCCCGCGCTCCCCCCGCCGAGCCTTTGCCGCCCTCCTACTTTTCCCTCGCCCTTTCGCTCCGCCTGTCGATCACCTCCTCCAACTCACACTCCCTGCTCCTCACTCCCTCGCACCTCTCCTTCTCCAACGTCCTTCACGGCCTCGTCCACTGCTTCCCCCTCACCGCCGCCGCCTCGCCTGGCCGCTTCATCTTCGACCCCCCGACCAACCAACTCTTCTTATACTGCAACCCTCCCAGGCACACAAAACAACCCCTCCTTCTTTCCGCATCCGCTGCACCGGGTGGCACCCTGCGCCTGCACTCCGCCACCGTCTCCAACCACTCCCAAACCCCAGATAAGGCCATTCAAGTCGCACGCAAAGCTACAGCCTTCCGTCTTTCCGCCTTCCCCGTCCGTCGTCATCGCCGCGCCACCCCGTCCGACCCCAATTCCCTCCCCGCGTCGACCTTGAAAGCCCTACAAAAACTCTCACACGAGCACCAGGAGCCAGCCCTCTCTGAAGTCAGTGATGACGATGCTTCCTCTTCACATCCACCCAACCCTAAAACTCACCCCTCTTCACCAACAACTCATAATGATGACACCCGTCATGATGCGAAATTGGCCGCATCTCTTGAGGCTATGGAAAGCATGCTTACTGGTCGCTTCATACTTCTCGAGGCTCCGAATAAGCAAAAGAAGACCTTCTTCAGGAGGGTCAAGAAACAGCAAACCAGTCTCATGATCCTCGCCGAGGAGGAAGTCGTCGAACGCCAAATGCAAAGCAGTGCTGCTGACCAGTATTACACAGCTATCAAGCCCGCAAAGGAAGCACCCCCAGCGAGAGACATGAGCACCTCGTCCACATCGTCTTTGCGGGAGGAGGACCCTGTTCTGGCCCCGCAAATGAATGCCACGTGTGTCACTTGAAAATCACTCTCTCCGACATTTTTTTAACCGGTTTTCACTCTTGTACAGTATAGGAAGAGGAGACCTTTTCCGTCTTCGCACCTGCTGCATTGCCTTCAATAAATGTGTATATGTCCATGTGGACGAATCTCTTGTGCCGCGCATGCTCCCAGACTGCAATTCACCGTTGATGTGCAATCCCGCCAATTATATGCGCCCAGTACTTAAGCGAGAGCAAGCGCAAATCAGGGCAATCACCTACAATAGTCTTGTTAGTTTCCAACGTCATACCTCACCTGCAGCGAGCCAGGTGAAGAAGAGGGAGGCCTTGCCCTCTAAACAATCAAATCACACGAGGAGACCAAATTCTTAAAAACTTGAGACTTAATCCCAGCAGACCAATAAAGCCATACTCTCTCTGTGTTTTTTTTTTTGTTTTGTTCCCTCACCTGTCGCCTCCCTCGCTTATCTCTTCCCTCGTCTATCATCTGGAAATGACTGCACCAGGGCCGGGTCCTTGGGAGCCGGCATTTCTGCAAAGTACGGATGCTTGAGCGCGTCCTCGGCGCTGATCCTCTTTTTCGGGTCATACAGCAGCAGCTGCTCGATCAAGTCCAGTGCCTGGTCGCTAGCCCTGCCACTCCCTGCGCCGTCCTTGATACGTAGTCTAAGCGAGCTAAAGGTCTGATTACGAAACTTGAGGCGCCTGGCATTCGGCAAGTCGTCATAGCCCTTCCAGTTGTGCTCACCAGGCGCCCCGAGAATGTCTACGATCTTCGCCAGCTGATCCAGCTCCCCCTTCCCTTGAAACAAGCTGCGTCCGAGCAGCAGGTCGGCAAATATGCAACCGACGCTCCACATGTCCACGGCGATGGAATACCTCGGCGCCGCCATGAGCAGCTCCGGGGCGCGATACCACAACGTGACCACGCAAGGGGTATACTTGCCCAACGGGTCGGCGTACTGTCTCGCGAGCCCAAAATCGCATATCTTGAGCACGCCGTCGCCCGTAAGCAACAGGTTGGACGGTTTGAGATCGCGATGCACGACCCAGTTATCATGCAAGTACGCGACGCCCTTGAGGAGCTGCAGCATCAACGTCTTGACTTCCGCGGCGTCGTACGGCGTGGTCAAACGGGTGAGGATGGAGAGCAAGTCGGCGTTGGCGTACTCCATCACGATGTAGATGTTCTGCGTCGAGATGCCGACGACGACCTCGCGCACGGCGACCACGTTCGGGTGAGACAGCGACAGCAGCGCCGAGATCTCGCGCAGCGACGTCACAGGGAACCCTTCCTTGCTCGGCGTGTTGAGCTTCACTTGCTTCAGCGCGTAGATGCGCCCCGTCACACGGTCGCGCGCCCGGAAAACAAGCCCGTACGCGCCCTCGTCGATGAAGTTCAGGCGCTCGTAGTTGTCCACGGAGCGGCAGCCCATCTCGCGCGTGATGGGGCCGCGCATTGCACCGGGCAGAGGTGGTGGGGAATGGAGTGGAGAGCGAGAGAGAGAGAGAGAGAGGGAATACGTTGGGAGGTTAGGGGGTGATCCAGGTTTGACTGGCCCTCATCATACGGATACATACTCTTGCTCTTCCTTGGAGCTGTAAGTCATTATTAATGTAATGTTACATTACAGTGTAACCCGCCGGGTCTAATTTGGCGCCAAACCCTCCTCCCCGGAAGCACACATTCATCCAAAGACCATACTCGCCTTCCTCGCTCTCCTTTCGCTCTGCGTCTTTACCGTCTTTACCCACCGCTCGGCAATCTCCACCCGCAACCTTCCCTCCCGCCTCAGCCCTCCACATCATGTCGTTCCCTTCCACTACCCTCACCCCCCTGAGCTTTGGCACCCCACCCCGCCAACCCCCATCCCACCACGCCCAGTCTAACCTCCCGTCCATCCGCGGCCGTCTCTCCTCCTCCCTACGCCCCTCACGTCTGTCCACCCTTCTCGACGACCTCCCGCCGGACTCCCCCTCCCCGCACGCCTCCGACTCTGAAGCTCCCGCTGCCGCGCATGACAACCTTCACTACGACGCGCGCCGCCGCGTCAAGCGCCCGCGCTCCCGCATCGCCCGCCCGAAAGATGCCATGCCCGGCTTCAAGCGCCGCAAGCACTACAAAACGGGCCGCTCCAGCCGCTTCCCAGGCCGGGGCGGCATGGCGAGCTCCAACGTCGGCGCCCGCCACCTCGACCGGAGGATGGGCCCGGGGAGCTACTACGGCGGAGACAACCCAGAGGCGGACCGCCCCGACGCGGAGGAGACGGAGGAACACCTCGCCCCCGTGTGTTACGAGCACGCCATGCCGTGCATGAGACTCGTGTGCAAAAAAGCCGGCCGGAACAAGGGCCGCGCCTTTTACAAGTGCAGCAAGAAGGCGCGGCACCAGCAGTGCGATTACTTCAAATGGGCCGACCAGGTCGCGCACGGCTCGACGAGCGACGACGCCGCCACGGATGACGACCGGTCCACCACCCCCCGATGCGTCGAGGCCCCCGCCTTGGTGGAGGGCGGCGACGCGCTCGACCTGATGGACGCCGCCATGCGCGACGTCTTCGGGCTGCCCGACTTCCGCCCGGGGCAGCGCGAGGCCCTCGCGCGCCTGCTGCGGCGCGAGTCCACACTGGCGCTGCTGCCGACCGGCGCC
>NW_005179036.1:82361-85162 GCF_000350225.1 Chondrus crispus | reverse complement strand
CCATCCGAGACGTCGAGCACCGCGTGCGCAAGGGCGAGATCAAGGTCCTGTTTGTGTCGCCGGAGCGCCTGTTCTCGGCGAGGTTTCGCAGGCTGCTCAACGAGGTCGCACCGGCCGTCTCGCTCGTCGCTGTCGATGAGGCGCACTGCTTGTCGCAGTGGAGCCATAACTTTCGCACGGCTTATCTTAGGCTTCCTAGCGCTTTGTTTGCGCCGGGGGCGGCCCGACGTGGGGGGGGGGCAGATGTCTTGTTGTTCCCGGAAGCGCCACTCGTCCTGGCGCTCACAGCTACGGCGGCGGAGGCGACTGTTGCAGACGTGTGCGCAAGCTTGCATATCGACGTTCACGAGGGCGTCGTGCGCTCTTCGGTAAAGAGAGACAACCTTTCGTTGACGCTTTCTCACGTTCCGGGTCGGCTAGATACCAAGGCTTCCGAGCTTGTACGACTCTTCAAACAGGAGCCTTTCGGAAGAATTCTCGATCTGATTGAACCAGACAACGCCAAGTCTCGAATTTCTCCCTCCTCGACGCAAGAGGATGCTCTCGATGAAGCTGAAACAAAGCAGCGTGCTCGGAAGTCAGACAAAAGAGCGCGTCAGGGAGGCGATGAGATGATAGGATGGGGATCAAATCTAAATCTATCAAAGCGAGTGGGCTTACCAAAGCGTCGAAGATCCAAAGAGAGCGGGAGCATCATCGTGTATGTTGCAAAGCAACGCGACTGTGAAGCAGTCGTCAACTACCTCAAGAGTTCTGGTCTAAACCTCCGAGGCAAAGTCGCCATGTATCATGCCGGCTTAGCAGCTGCCGTTAGAAACAAAACGCAGGCACAATTTGAAACTGGTTCCATTGCTATTCTTGTCGCGACTGTTGCGTTCGGCATGGGGTTGGACTACTCGAATGTTCGAGGGGTAGTTCACTTCGATATGCCATCCTCGCTAGAGAGGTATTCGCAAGAGGTGGGTCGGGCCGGTCGAGACGGACGAGATGGTTTTTGCCATGTTTTCTACAATGAGCAAGATGCTCGAAAGCTCCTTTCGCGCAGCCACAGCGACGGGGTCGATGCGAGTGTCGTTAGAAGATTTTTGCGAAGCCTCGTTGAAAGCTCGTTCCGAAGGCGGAATATGAAGGACTTGTCTGCCTCAGAATGTGACTCAGACGTAGTTCGATGTGAAGATGACAGCTTCGATTCGAGGAATTCTCCTGCACAGACTGCTGATGTGATTATGAGCATGAGTGAAACAGATATTGGGAAAACTCTTGACTTGAAGCTAGAGACTGCCGAGACAATATGCGCGATTCTCGAAAGAGAGATTGAGGGTTTCAGATTACTTAAGAGCTTGCATTTGAAAATGCGAGTCAAGTTTTTCTCTCACACTCCAGACAACTTGCTCAAGGGCAGTGCAGGCTCTTTATGCCCCGCAGACAAAGCTTTGATTCGGTTGCTCTTGAAGGAAGCCAAGCATTCGTCTGGGCACTACGACCTGTCACTCAGGCAGGCTCGTTTTCTAGAAGATGATATAGGAGGTTCTCTGCGCCGGCTCCAGAGGGGACGGCACATTACTTTTGAGTGGCTCGAGCCCGGAATGGTCGTGCAGTGCTCACCAGAAGGATCGGAGGCTCTGCAAAACGGGGTGGACAAATGGGCGGGGTTAGCACACGGCCATCTTCAACGAATAGAAGATGTCTGTGAGATGAAGGCGAGGGCGGTGGCAGACATGTTTGGAAAGGCTGACAAAATGATGTCAGATATGGAACAATCAGAGTTCCTTCACGAGGCTCTTGCGAAGTACTTCTCCGCAAAGGTACCAAAGGACGGAAAGGTAACCGTTGCCACTCCAGCACCCGCAGCACTTGACACTGAAGGCGAGGAGCGGATCCGGCAAGCGTGTCGGGCGCTGTTTCGAGAAACGAGCTACGGAGCGTCCGCCGTGCAGACTGGAAGGCAGGTTGCTCGCATTCTGCACGGGCTGGACAGCCCTGGGTTTCGAGCAAAAGACTGGTGGAAGTGCGGATACTGGGGAAAGTTTATTAATGAAGACTTCCGAGCGGTGACTGACACGGCGCGAGGCGTAATCCGGCAAAATCACACTATGCGGAACAACACACTCGGATCCTCCCTCGTCTAGACGACGCGCGCGCACCCAATGTCACCAACGGACCACACGCACAGGAACACCCCGATATATGCAGCAGACACGCATTAAACACACTTGCCACCTAAAACTTGGGCTGCTTCTTGATGGGGTCGAGAGACCAGGCGTTTGTGGTGTTACCCACCCCTGGGTAATCATCATCGGCCCTGGCGAATATGGACACAGCGGCCTCCATGGCGGCGGCAACCAAGTTGCGATCCCCTCCCAAGTTTTCGCGGGCGAGCACGCCCATGACCTCCTCAATCTGACTGACCTCCAGCGCCAACACGGCGCGGCGGCGCTCCAAGCGGGTGAGCACGCCCTGCACCGCGTCGACAGAACAGCCCTCGTCGATGCAGCCCTTGGCAAAGGTCAGGTCCTCCTTGAGCCCGTCCTCGCCCAAGCCCATGCGCGGCGCGCGGCGCACAGAGGGCAGGGCGGGGCGGCGTGCGCACAGAGCGCGCGGCGTCGGTCGCGACAGGGCGAGCGCGGGGTGGGCGGTGATGAAGGCCATGGTTTTGTTTGTTGGTTAGTGTGAGTGCGGTTGGGGGGGGTACGGGAGCGGGGGGGGGGCGGGGGACGGAGATTACAGGTTGCGCTAGGGGGGGGGGGGGGAAAAGGGCCCCCCCGAAAAATTTGGGGGGCCCACCCCGAAAAACCAAAACC
>NW_005179036.1:73667-82261 GCF_000350225.1 Chondrus crispus | reverse complement strand
GGGGGGGGGGTGGCAAAGGTGCGCCCCGGAGATATTGGGTGCGCCAACCAGGAGAGTCAGAACCAGATTTTGTGGAGGCGTATCCAGTGGGGCGGGGTTGTTTTTTGCTTTTAAATCCGACCTCTAGTTTTGCATCTTCGCTTTTGCATACCCATACAGTACCCCGCCCTTCGTCTTCAATCCGAGTCACGAAAGAGCGGGCCGAGCACTAAGTTTTTGTCGTGCGTCGTGCATACGTCTTTCGGCGAGGCCGTAAGATACAGGAGTGGAACCTGCTGCTGCTCCACCGCGAGGACACTTGACGGATTGCCAATGCGTCCGTGTACGGAAGGGATGAGACGCTTCGTAAATCTACAGCTCCCTGCGAGACGCCCCTCTTGACGAATCACCGAGCCGTGCAAGGGACACATCAGTGTTGAGGTCGATGAAGTGTTGGGCGGCGGTTGCGGCGCCCAACGTTTCATCGACCTCAGCACTGATGAGTCCCTTGCACGGCTGAACCCCCCCGCCGAGGTCCACGGTCTGACGCCTGTCCGCTTTCTCGGTCACTTATCGCGACGTCTGATGTGCATGCACGGCAGCAACCGTGTGAGCACTCACCCTTTCCTGCAGCGAGCACCTGCCAACCCCTTAAAAACCATGGCCCCCTCAAGTTTCAACTCTTCTCGAGCCGCTAGGCTTCATTTATGTAATTCAAACATGCATGGAACAAAAGAGAAGCGTCTGGTTTGGCTAGATACGCTCCCGTCGGACATGTGTGAGCGAATAGCCGCGCATGTATCCACGGGTCTCCAAACGGTGGACGCTTTGTGCCTAGCGGAGGTTAGCTCCAAGCAGCGCTTCGCCGTCCTTCACGCTCTCACCTACAAGTTTGAGCAGTCGAACGAGCCCGGCGCTCGCGACTACAACGACCGGTGGGCGAGAGTCTTCGCCGCGGAGACGCATGAGCTTCACTTTTTTCCCGACGTGCGTCGCCTACAGTACCAAGACTGCGCCGAAAGTCTCCGACTTTTCCAGGCCCCACTCTTGCGAAAGGCTAGCGTGTGGGACGACCCCCTCGTCCTGCTCGCTGCCGCGAAGTCGGAGTCCCTGAGGCAGTTGCAGCTCTTCCTCACTCACCAGTCACCCCCGGAGTTGATATGCAACACCTTGTCGTCACTCAACCTAGAAAAGTTGAGCATTCATTGCTGGTGCAGCTACGCAGAGGAACGATGTCCTCTGAGCTGTTTCCACGTCGACAAAGCACATGCGAATTATCTTCCGAGCTTGTGTCCGCGACTTGTCTCACTTGAGGTTGACTGTGACTGCCAGGGCGACGATGACCCCTTCCAGACTATGCTACCGGCTATGCCGCTACTCCGGGAAGTCAAGCTGAGGATGATTCAAAAGTCAACAGTCCCGTTTCTGAGACGTCTAGATTCTGTCCAGGTCTACGACGTCTTTCATCAGCACTATGCTCTTGAAAACGCGTTGGTAGTCGGCAATTCGGTGACGGAGATTTCGTCTTGGGCTTGCTTTGACGGCGATGCGGTTTTTAGCCTCGCTTGCTTTCCTCGTCTCACGGTCCTCAGATGCAGCGTGAGTGAGGAAGCTGCATGCGTTTTTGAGGGAGTGGCAGACGCGTTAACTGCTCTCCAGGTTCTCGATTTACGATGGCATCCCGTTACAGAAATAAAGCGCCACGACAACGCCATCCCACTCGCAGATGTCGAGACGGGTGTTTTGCTGAACATTGTGCAGACGTTACCAAACTTGATGGAGTTGCATCTCACTTGCGTTCGCATATCGCTTTTTGAACTGTGCGGCGTCCTCCAACGTATAGGTGCCCGCCTTGAAAAATTCGGGACAGACATTTTCGGTCAAGAAGAACGACCAATGGACCGACTGGAGCGCGTTCTCCACTGCGCCAGTCTGAATAACAAGTCTCTAAGGCGCTTACACATCGCCCCAAACGGGCTTCAGTATATCCGATATGGGCTTTCTGCAAATCAAGTCTATTCGCATGCGGTTTGTACACTTGCTGCCTTGCATCGTTTGCAGCAGAATGCACCATTCTTTCAACCTTCCCCGATTGACATTATTCTGTGTCATGTGATGCGTAGTGATCCATAGAAGTTCATTTCTAACGGAATTCCTACAGGGTCATTGAGGTAATGATACGCACTGTTGGTATGCCACCTAGCGACTATCGAGTCTTGTCCGCTCCATCGCTTAAAGTCGCCTGATCCGTAACCAATTGCTTGTGAAACAAATTTTGATATGGAGGCGCATCCATTTACTAAGTTGCTGGATGCGTCAGAACTTGTCTTTCTTTATGGGCTCGGACGGTCCGGTCGTAGACTTGTCCATTGACACTTTAATAAAAAAAATCTCTTTTCCTAATTCTTTAAAGGAATTCCTCACGAAATCCCACATGCTTCATCTTGATTTCCTATTATCAAGAGAGAATCTCGGGGTGTCATACCAGAACTCATACAGTATCAGAATAGCAGGTGTATCCTTTTTAACTTTGTACCAAACAAAAAAGTCATGTCTCTTTCCTTACGTTTACTCGTCCGAAACCCATTTCGCTGTCTGTTCCGAAGATGAACTTTTTCAAATGTACTGATTCTCGTTCCTGCCTGGGTGACACTGTATTGCTGTCCTCGATATTGCATGATGAGCAACGACTTTCCTCGTTCCTGTATCCAGTACAGTAACGACAGCCTTCCAATTGATTCATACAGTGCAGTAACTTTACCCTTAGGGTAACATGATTCGTACACGTTGCTTTTTTCTACTTATGGCCGTTCCTGCTTGCACACAAACTTATGTGTACCCCGTTTCTGTAGTAAAAAAACCATTCATTGTGCTTTACACCCGGCGGTAATTGCGGCATGTTTGCCATCTCAAACCATCGTAAACGTGACAGCCTTGTGCTTTCTGCTGAGTTATCTGCGACACTAGGCGAAAACCCACACAAAGCAGTACTACACAACAATGAACTTGTAGCACTGTCACTGAATTTAGCCAAGCATTGACGCAAACTAAAGTCCCTCAAAAGAAACGAAGGATGGAAACAAAATGTCACAAACATCTCATTCACGTCGCATTTCCACTTGCAGTGTATCCAAGTAGACAGCATGCTGTCAGTTACAGTATTATGAGTCCATCCGCTGTCCCCTCTCGATAGAATTTCTGAGTCTACCAACAAGCCTCACTTGCTTTCTTGGCTTCACTTTCCACTCTGCTCAAGACGCCCCAGACAAGCGGTAAACCTTCTGATGTTCAGACATGAACGTGCTCTCAACCCTCACTCGCTCGAGGTGTAACGGCTGAGGATTTGTTGCACAAATGAATACCGCGACTCAATTCTACATGAAAGAGCGCAAATAAATGCCCTTTTGAACAACTGCTTTTGTCACAGATTCAACGGAACTGTCGTGGACTCGCAAAAGTTTCGTCTTGTATAAACATTGAAACAATCGCTTGGGAAGGATTCTCCATTCAGAGCAGTTTATTACAGATTCTTAGGTTTAGCCGACTATATCTGCATCTTCTGATTCCGAAAGGGACGGAACAGCACAAGTAGCAACAATATCTTCCCGTGCAGGGGTATGAATGTGGTTGGGAGAACTCACACTCTTAGCAAGTATAGTCTGGACAGAACGATGGGTAGTCACTCCACCAAAAAATTGAAATCGGTGTGACTGAGCAACCAGACCTGCTGCTACGGCATACCGCAAAACCTGGCAAACTTTGACAATCTCTCTTGCAACGCTCGAACGCCTTACTGACCTCATCGGCAATTTCTTGCGTTATGCAAAATCCCTTGTAGTTGACAAACCCAATTGTCCCGAATCCACATCGAGCTTCGCAGGCACGACCTTCCACTCTAACCTTGGACAACAACTTCCTCAGCCCTTTCGTCGTAATCATTCTGCATCCATTTCCAGCTTTAGCTCCTGTGGTAGGAACCATAAGAACAAGCAGAATGAGAACATTGGTAAATGCAAGGGTTTTGAAAAGCTTCATTGTGACGACGAGGTTTCTTCAGTGACTTTTCTTCAACTCAATAGTATCCTGGAAGTAGTGTTCGTAAGAGACACTTTCAAGGGGAGAGGCCGAATAGTTCCTTTTTCTTTTCGTAGATAGTGAGATTCTGATGGAATAGGGCGGTGCTTTGAATCCTGCGGCAGTTTATATACTAGTGCTAACGCTTTCCTGGGATGGATTGAATACAGGATGGCACTGCAGTGTACTTTACGGCATTTATTGTCTCATGAAAACGTAGAAGATAGACACGCACATGTGCCTAATACAAAACCTTATTGTTCTGCAACGTTAATAGAAGAACCCCCCGTTCCTTGCGTTTAAAAGTTCAGGAAATTACACCATGCTTTCAAGCAAGGAAGAATCTGGGCACGGCTTTCCATCTTGCGTGAAGCGACTCGGTATGCGGCATCTTAGGTATAGTACTGTTCCCTTCTTAAAAATAATATTCGAATAGTGGAGGAGGCACACTTCCAACGAAGAACGATAGCGTTTCTGTACAAGAAGCATGTATTGCTTCATGAAAGGACATCATGTCAGACATTTTGATTTGAGTCACATCCTAGAGCTTTCGTTCATTTTCAGTTTCGATTGAAGCTTTTTTATCTTCCTTGGCGGGTTACAGAATGATACCAATATGATAAAATATGCTTCTCAACAACCCTCCTCGATTCCTCCTGAGTCTACGAGAAAAAAAAATTATTTACGCCAATCAGGTTTGCTCATTTACATGCAATTGTCTGCAGAAAGCAAATGTCGTTGTTGTGTCGAGTATCCTCGTTCATGCGTGAAGATGCGGCACACGCTTCAACTGCTGTCAGTCTCGAGAAGCTCTTTGAGAGCCTTTCTGGATTCCTTTTGCAGCACTATACAGTGCTGCATTACGTATTGATGCCATTGTACAACTACAGTACAGTATGTACACAACTGTACAGTGATTCGGGTTTCTTATGCAGCGGCATACAGTGCTGTAGTACGGATTGCCCAAGGTTACTTTACTTACGTCTCTCTTGCTATTCATAAGCTCTGAAACATCATAAACAGCAGAATAATGCATCGTTAACTGCTGGCCATTTGTAATTCGTGGGGAGCGTATCATTACATCCGTGGTGTGACCTAGGATACATCCATGGCGCGGAGAAGCAGCACAGTACAGTCGAAGCGGTCATGTAGGTGCCCATCAATTTGCGAGCAGAGTAACCTGTGCAGAGAGCGCGCTTGTGGTCCTTTTTTGTCACCCCATTCTTGCACTAGATTGCAATGCACTAGATTGCAATGCACTAGATTGCAACTGTATATCAAAACCAGTGCCTGCTTCGTAGTTTGAACTAACAGCATTCACTTGCATGCCGCTTGAATTCCACTGAAGGGCTTTGTCGCTATCTGCGACATACAACCATGCATTTCTTTTAGAATTTTCGTCCAGCACGAATCGAATTGAATCAGTACTGTAATGGTGTATATAGGGACAACAACGATGCCTCCGTCTGCCCGAGGGAGAGGACGAAGGATCCTTGCACAGGGTCTTGAGCCGGCGGTCGCATCCGACCTCTGGTTCCCGTGTACAGAATCCGTACATTGCCTGTGGTATGAGTTTGATCATCATCAGCATATCCACGGATGCGTTTCTACAGACACAGTAACAATAAGTCGAACGAGCCATTAGGAGAAGTGAACAACCCGTTTTGGGAACGGCACGCACCCCTGACAGCGAGGCACGATCCGTGCTGCTTCTATTGACGCCCTATTTCACACTGCGGAGGAAAAGAGAGGAAGATGGAGCAGAGAGAGAGTGAGGAGACGGTAACGCTTAAACAGGGAATTAGTTTACTCAGTACACCTGTCTCCATAACAGTGCAGCACTTGTTGCTTTTGTCAGAGGAGGGGCGGCAGCGGTGGCCCTATTGTCTCTGAAGAGCCATTACAGGCCTCCCGGAAGGAAGCAATTTCATGGAGGGATCGGGAGTTCCTGTAAATGGGTCAGGAGATGATTGATTTCGAATGCTGGATACTGTATTCCCAACCAGCCATGGCATCTCTCTTCGCCCTAATGCTATGACACATAACTTTTTCTTGTAATCCTAGTAGGATTACAAGAAAAAGTTATGTGTCGTATATATGTGAATAGATATACCTGTGAACCTAGTAGGTTCACCGTTATATCCCTGGGTAAACCACACGTTGTTCATGCTCGCTTCCTTGTGTTCTTGCTGGATAGTACCGACTTGCTTTGCGTGTTCTGCACCACCAAACAAGAACAGTATCATGTTATCTGATATGCCGTGAAGGCACACGCCTGCAGGATCAACAAACCGTATTCTTGACTCTTGAACTGAATATATATATTACCTTAAAACGAATCTCATGTTGCACGTCATACTGAAATATACTGTACCCAAGGGTACCCAAGGGTACAGTCTATTCGGCAAGGGACATTCTGCCCATTTGGCCCGATCTACTGTGCCGAATGTTTGACGACGGTTGTATTTTTCATCTTCCCCGCGTATACTAAATTCGGTCTGTCTGTCTGTGTGTTTGTGTACTCGGGGGGGTCCCCCTAATCTGAACGATATCAAACATTTTAATAATAAAATACGAAGGAAACGTTCCACGACCTCGCCTTTCCAACTCATACATCGCAGAAAAGAACTGCGCCAGATCCAGTTCCAGCGTCACGCCGATTTACTCGTCAGTGATATTTACATTGAGTCCCCCTCGCACCAAGTTCACCTTCAATCAGAGGCAAGATACCACTCTGTCTTGAACGCAGAGTCACAACCGGAAGCCACAATTTTTAACTGAAATTTTCCATCTCAACTGACGAGATCAAACCGTTACATTTATTTTTCATTGATGCAAAGAAGAACAAGACTCGGTCGCCACCTTGCATTCAAGCTTGCGCCTCACCGCTAAGCTCCGACGCACTTTCAGTGTTCTTGGCATCACGTTCGGATCCCGGTACCTTTTCACTCGAAACCAAAGCTTCCTTTGCTCAAACTTGACCCGCTCTCGGCGCACTCTCTCCACGGCGAGCGCTTCACGAGCACTTTTATCTGCAGCATAAAGAAGTTTTCGCGCATGCGTACTGCGTTTCCTCTCCTCCTGTTCTTTGACGAGCTTCATCGCCTCTTGACTGCATAGATTCAGCCCCTTAGATGTGTCCAAATAGCCACACTTTGAAACTTTTGGTCTCAAACCGATGCCCTGAGCCCGTGTCTTCCGTTTTAGCTCAAGCATTTCCTCCATTTCTTTCACTGATAAAATGCGGGACGCGTCTTCGGAACTGTACGGTCGTGGGGTTCTTAACAGTCTGTGAGGATCTACAGGCCACAAACCGGCCTTTTCAAAAGCAGAGATTATATTCGCACGTGTGAACGACGCCTCGTACGCCTCACGCATCAGTTTGAGGAAGTCAAACTTGTCCAGCTCACTCGCGGTTACTGTAGTCGACGTAGCGCAAATTTCCTTGTTTAGATGGTGCTTAAATGGTCCAAATAGCCCAACATCCAGCGGTTGTGTAGACCCGCTCGTGTGCGAGGGAAGAGCATATGCGATTACTCCTCCCTTTTCGAGTGTTTCTAATACTTCTATTCCCATGTGACTTCTGTAACCATCGTACAGCAGGAGTACTTTACGCCCATTCTGCGTCAAGTCCGCTACCTCCTTGACAAACCGTGTAGCCCATTCTCTGAATATTTTTTTGTCTATTCCAGCAACCTCTTCGCGTGTTGTGATGTATGCACCACGAGGAATACAATCGGCAAGCGACTCACAAACGTCCCGGTTGCTTACATCGATGATACGATACATTAACGAGCAGCCTTCGACAACAAACAAGGGATTGGCAGTATCCCCATTGGCAAATATAACTGGCATGATTGTCACTCTCTTAACATTTTTAAATTTGGGAGCTCGTTGTTGCGGAAGTGTGTGCCTGGTAATATAGGTTGACATGCGGTTAGTTCCAGTTCCTCGCTCCGGGGAACATCCGGACTCATCCAAATTTGCCAAGCGTTTTGCATCTATATTGTGCTCTTTCATGAGCGCTTCGATTTGCACAAAATGTGTTGTCAAGACGTCAGAATTTGTCGCAGCCCATCGGACAGCTTCTTGTGGTCTCGCCTTTCCAAGCTTAATTTGAGCAATATGGCGTGCTGTAAAGAGGCGAACAAATTTCTTTCCGGGGCGACAGTTAACAAATGGGAGCTTGGAACGCCGTTCCAACGGCATGGCTCGAACCAAAAGTTCAACTGTATCAGCAAGGTCGTCTCGTGTCAGTGGGTGTCCACGGTTTGAGAAACGCTTCAACACACTTACAATATTTTTTTCTTCTTCCTCTGTGAGCAGCGTGCGTCTTTTGGTTGGAGGGCTATGGCGTCGGTCCAAGCGATATTGGAACGTAGAGAGTGGAAGTTTCGCAATTAGAGCAGCCTGTCGTCGAGTGACTCCCTGGTCCGTCGCCACAAAGGCGGCGTCCAACATCCGTTTTTCTCGAGTCTCTCGACGCTGGCGTTTTGTCATGGTTGATGGGTCAAGGGAGTAATTGGACTTACTGGTGGTTC
>NW_005179036.1:69781-71420 GCF_000350225.1 Chondrus crispus | reverse complement strand
GATCCGTTTAAACCGCGCCACGCGGATCTACATTGTGGGCGGAACTGGGGCGGGCTCTGCGAGCACGTGACGGCGGTGTGGTAGATGGACGCGTACGACAGGGGGGCAGACGCGTGAGACGCGGGGCTGCCCGAAATATCGGAGGCTCGTGGCGACGTGAGCGGGGCGGTGGTGCGCGGGGGGCTGTGCGTGGGGGGGCCGGAATTCTTCAAGGCGGAGTTGCGCAGCGCGTGGTGCTCCGACTTTGGGGGGCGGATGTGGATGCGCGGCGACGACGAAGTGCGGGCCGGGGCGGCGACGGGCGGCGATAGGGACGGTGGGCTGCAAGATGATGGTGGGCGGAGGGCGGTTTTGGGTGTGCGGGCGATGACGTGGAGGAGATGTGGGCTGGGGCAGCGATGGGGACGGTTGGGGAGGGTAGGTGGGGGGCGCCGAGGCGGGGCGGCATGGATCACCACACTCGCGCGTGCGCGTGGGGGAGCGGAGGGCGCGGGAGCGGACCGGGCCAGAGCTGGACGGCGTGGAGTACTACAAGGGTCTTCAACCGGGCGTGCGTGCCGGGGGGCGGGGGACGCGGGACGGCGAGCGGGCTTCAACCGGGCGCGCGTGTTGGGGGGCGGGGGAGGCGCGACGGCGAGCGGGCGCTAACTCAGAGACGGTGACGGACGTGGTGTGGCGGGTAGCAGCGGAGACAGGCGTTGACGCCGCGGTGGGCGAGTGCGGCGGGTGGGACGGGCGTGCGCGCGAGATCGCGGACGCGGTTTGCATGCAGCTCCACGCAAAGCGGTTCCAAGCGGCGGCGGAGACTCTGTTGGACCAGCGAGCGGGCGAAGCCTGCGTGGTGGCGAGCTGCGTGGAGCTTCTGCGCAACATGAGCGGGCAGCACGCGGCGAAGAGCGCCGTGCGCGGCGAGATGTGGCGGGAGACGTGCGTGGTGGGTGGCAGTGGCGGGGCGGACGGACGCGGGCGTGGCAGAGACGTTCTGCGGGCTGGTGGGCGGGGTGTGCCTGCGGCGCGGAGACGTGGTGGACGGGTGCGCTTAGGAAGGGGCGGTCGAGGTAGTGGTGGGAGCGGTGGCGCGGAGGGCGGCGGCGCGGGCCGCGCGCATCACGGAGGTGCGAAGAACGGGGAAAGTGGTCGCTGCGAGCCGGGCAGTTGTCGCAGCCGGCGGCGCAGGAGGGCGCGCGCAGGCGGGTGGGTGCCGGGAGCCGCCGCCAGGTAGCAATGTTAGGCGGAAGCGAGCGGCGGCGTGGAGAGCAGCGGCGCTGACCATGTTTGCGGGCTGCAGGGACCGAACCGCGGCCGGGGGGGAAGGCGACACAGGCGGGCGGCGGCGCAAAGGGCGGCGGCGCGGACCGGGCGCGACGCGCAGGGGCGAGTAACGTGTGGCAGGACGAGGGGGCAAGGGGCGACAAAGACCGGAGAGAAGACGGGAGAGGTGGCGCAGAGGGAGGGGAGCAGCGGGTCGGGGAACGACAGCGTGTGCAGAACGAGGAGCGGAGGAGGAAGGGACTTGGCTCGGCGCGCGAAGCGCGCACGGAGCCCACTTGTTCCTTTGCTGAAGTTCCAACGAGCAGCAATGGATACTGTAGCATTTCCCGTACCTATGGCGTGCAAGCCAACGTTCCCGGAGAGTTAA
>NW_005179036.1:0-69438 GCF_000350225.1 Chondrus crispus | reverse complement strand
GCAACGAAAACTTTCTCACTGGAATAGAGAACAATGAGCTGGTGCTATTGATTGATGATGACCGCAAAATTTTTCCGGAGAGAGTCATAAATTCATAAACGAGGACCACAATAACACATTGTGATGAAAGGGAGTGCCCCCTGACCAGGAGACAGGTGGAGAGTGTGCACAGTATATGTAGTAGCAATATCTGACAGAGCTATAAGGAACGGAACGTAGGGGAAGATCGTAGAAAGGAGGATCGTTAGCGATATCCAACAGTCGCCGCAATCTGACTTGTAGTGAGGTGAATGGAAGCGGGGAAGTGGTGAGGAAGCAGAGGCCGTGGTGTTTGAGCGTGCTGTAAGAGGGTGATGAGCAGCAGAGGCCTTGGTGTTGGAGCGTGTGTTGTAAGAGGGGGTGCTTGACAGTCGCCGTACAGTTGAAAATTTTGGTAAAGTTAAACTCGCGATCACTTGCGTTGAGCATCGGTGCGCAGCAGAATGCGCCACGGGACCATAGCCTGTGATAAAAGGGAGTGCCCCCTGGTCGGGGGGCACTCCGTTTTATCACATACATCAAATACCTCGTCGATTGCAGGAGCTTTGAGATATCCTTCGAATATAGGAATAGAACACCAGAATATAAAGGGAGGGCCATTTCCATATCACACATAATACCACAACAATGTCTAAGAGATTCGCTCTATTGTCGCAAGCACTTTATCTTGCGCCTCTTCATTCATGCTTCGAAGTAATAGTGCAACGCAATGATTGTTGCACAAGTACCTCTCGCCTCGGAAATTGCAAACTTGCTGAACTTCTTTATCTGTGACATCATCTTTGTCGCAATAATCATGAAAACAACGTCGGTCCTAGCCGGTATGTGGAATCAGTTTCAGTTTTCTAAGTCCAAGGGCTTGTATCTCCATTCAATTCCGCTTCCTCATGTTGGTGGTGGCATCGTAATGAGGCAATCACTCTCTCTCGTGGCATTGGTACTGATTCGAGTGTCTGTGATAGCTGCCATTTGCGTCAGCAACTTCGGACTTCAAGGGCGTTCGCAACCATCTTTCACTTCAAGAGACGTGTCCATTCGCCGGCCAGGTCCGTTTCCGAAAATGCCCCCATTCGAAATTCCTGACTACTTGTTTGATACAACACAGATCCGACAGCGCTGCTTGTACAACGGAGACGGAGACATTGAGTTTGCGTCAGTTCTTGATGAAAAATGTTTTCCGCGAATGAGAACTGAATTGTACATTAAGACCCTTGCGTTGAAGTTTGTCAATATAACACGAACACTGAAGAATTGTAAGCAGGTCAAGACTATCCCGCCCCTTTTTACTGTCGTGCAATGCGACGATATCGATATGAATTGTCAAGGCCCGCATATAAACACTGGGATATTAGATCCTAGATCATGTGAAGCTGTTGTGTATGATGGGGATGTATCATGGCATTGCCCTTATCGAAATGGCTTCCGCATTGATAACAGTACGGCACAAGAAGCAAAATGTCGCAAGGTGGGAGCGAAAAGAAACGACATACAGTTGTGGACGACTCTGTACAGATTCCATACTTTTGACGCGATCGAGGCCCTGTTCGGGGCTGCATATGGTGTGCAACCTAGCATTAAGCAGGATGTTCCGGGCGAAATCAAGAATGTAACGAACGTTACACTCTGGTGGCTGATACCGATAGCATGGGTCATCCTTGTTCTATTGGCGAGCAGTATATGGGTAGTGGTGATGCGGTGTTATGGCATCACTCCTATCGCGCATGATGAGAAGTCGTTGGTGAGAATGTTGGAAGAAAAGTCAGACATTGAATCAAGTACTGCGTCCAACGGGGTGGAAGTTGAGTGGTGACGAAGAAGTGTTTGATTGACACCGACGATAGAAGCGTATCTGCTCAATTTGAGGCACAGTGTAACGATTAAGCCGTAGCTTAGTCTCATGACTCATGATGCACGAATGCATGCAACTTTGCAAATGCTGAGAATTCAACATCCCAACAAAGAAGCTAGGATAACGTAGTTCCGGTCTATGGTTTCTAATGCAATTTGGGAACGAACAATGAGGCTGTCCTTTGTAGCACATAATGGTGAGGCAATGACGAGCTTTTCGCTGGATGAAATTACCCCCCCCCCCCCCCCCCTATTAATTGCTTGTGCTCATGACGAGTAACAGAGATTAGTTATTTAAGGCGCTCTCAATAGATACTCACTCCAGAAGGAGGAAAATTTGCAAGCGCTCGCACTCAATCCATAATTTAGTAATAGCTGCAGTTATTGATGTCTTTCTTTGGCAAACTAAACTGGCAGAGAGTGAAAGAAGAAGCAGGATTTGGTGACTTGATAGGCGTCATGGTTCGCTCTACAGCGAACATTTGTTTCTTTTCAATGAGCATGATCTGAGTGCATTGGATGGAGGGAGACAGGGACCCAGAGGTAGTAATGTTGGCGTCAACATACGGCATCAATGCAACGAATTAGGGCGTGGATTAGAAACAGTCAACGGTAAGCAAATGTCACAGAAACCGCACAAGCCTAACAGTCATCACTGTTGAGACATTATGGCTTTCGAGACCCACGCATTACGTTCCGTTCACATGCGCATTACTCAACATTTGCTGTAAAGGTCTAATGTGCCCTCTTCCATGTCCCCTCATCCCGAACACCGTTCTCCCTGAGATGTACCTCAACGTGAGCTCGAAATCTTAAGTACAATGCTGCATTCTGGCGCCATACAGTTTTCTATTGTTGGACCTGTTCAGCAGTAAACTCTGTGACAGAGCGGAAAAGTTCTGGCGGAAACTCCGAGAGAGATCGTTTTGCGCGAAGTTGTCGAAGCATTCACTCCCAAGCTATTTTTCTTCTCTATCGGAAGAGAACACGAGTGCAATGCTTCCTACTTACACAACCAACAAGACTGTAAAATGTAATCTTTATGTTTCCTGTTTTCAATGAATAAATGCGGCAGTAGTCATATATCAAACTACCGGAATACGTCACTACAGTATGTCAAATAAGAAATTGCGCTTGCTTACTTTTATGTAAACGTGCATGTTAAATTATAGCGGTACCGATCGACGAGCACAACCGTAGCGGCCTGCTTGCCCATACGAAGTACAGTAGTAAACAATGCATCGCAACACTGTCTGCGGTGCCGTTTTGTTATGCATTATTCAGTACGCAACCTCTCACACCGTTCCGTGATGTCCGTGGTTGACTGCATGATCCTGGCGTACATTCCAGGGCACATGACCGATGGCCCGTGTGTGCCACAGAAATTACAAAAAGCTAACTCGGGTCATAGAAGTGTGTTACTCTATAATTCACATAGCGTATAAAGTGTAGATATCTTCTACTTTCAACCTTTTTGCTAAACTGAGCAGTTTTGGGAGCTAAAATCATTGGATCGAAACGCCATTACACGAGGAAAAGAGGATAAGGGGTAAGGCACTGTGATCAGCATGGATTGCTGGGCTCCATTTCTTTTCTTCGCGTTCCTACGTGGGTGCATGTGTACACAGTCGGTGATATCCCGCAAAAAAATTGCAATTTCGGGACGTATGATAAAGTTTGGGAATGCTGGCATTCTGTACTTGAGCTGGAAAAGCTTCGTCTGTGATGCTTCTTTCGCGGCTCATGTGAATGTCCTCGACACCAACGTCTTCACCCCACCTTCATCGCCCGCGTTGCTTTCCTCCAAGGCCCCCACCGACGCCACACTTTACTGTAGGTTTGAGGGCTGCGTAACCGAGATTTCAAGGTCAGCGTGGGCATAATGAGTGATGCGGCCACCGTTACAGCCGATCCATTTATGGGTGGTTTTGCTGCTGGCAGACCATGTTCGCCTGCAAGCTCGCTGACTCAAAAGAAACCAAGTCTTTCTATGTCGCTCCAGCCTGGCAAGATCGTTAGATATGCAGCTGTCGACACCGGTGAGCACTGTAATCCGTTCAAAGCCCATTCCACAGAGACAAGCGTCAAGGTTGATCTTTGCACTGCCTGTAGAAGTAAGAAAGCTGGTTGGGATGTCATTTCAAATGCTCGAAGGCAAGGCAAGAATGTTGCGGGAAGATCTCTTAGGACATGGGCTGCGCGTTGCACATCAAAAATTAAGATCAGCCAAGATGTGACGTGCTTTGTGTGTGCTTCTCTTGGACGCCACTGAAATGCCAACATCAACCAAACTTGCAATATCAGTACTCAGTATCGCAAGCCCTGTCGAGACTACACACTTTTTAATGTGAGCAAAAGTTCAGAATACGTGAAAACGCGTTTAGTGCAGAGTTTTGCATTCTGTCAGCCTGCCAACCTGCCCATGTGGCCGAACTTCTGTAAGAACACGCATCCAAATTAATGTGCTATATTCACTTGAATCACAGCCTTTATGCCCGGAATGCCGCTGATCTACTCAACTTTAAATTGTTTAGCAATGTCGATGATCAATTTGTTCTTGGTGGAGCCGGTTGTGGCAAGCGAAAAGTGAGCTAAGGCGTTTACCCGTTCTGGACTCTTGCAACTTGCAAGAAATTGAGACATACACTCAGTTTGATGAGACAATACGCTTCCACTCTAACGGATGTCTAACAGCTGCCGAGTTCATGGGCCAGTATTCTTGCTCCAGCTTTATGTATGTGGTAACTGACGGAAAGGGCTGCCAGGCCCCGCCTACCTCTGTGGAGACAATTGCGACACCAATTGACAGAATTGTAGTCCGCATCATACTGTTTTCTGTGCACGAAAATCCACAGCCTCAGCAATGGCGTGTATCCTCAACAAGAAAGTTCGATGCTGTTTCACAATCGTCTGTAAGTGTGAGAGAATCCTGCATTGTTGCTCCAACGCAATCGGAAACAATTGGCATGCCATTTCGAACGGTCAGTGCATCTCGGAAGAGTTTGGAATCAATAGAGGCTGAGGGGTGTGGTATAACTACCTTCGTCCCGACCACTCGGAAACGAGGGGGTTAGAGGTAAGGGAGCTCACGCCGCTGGGTAACCCACGCGCGAACACAAACCGTACGGAAGGACTCGAAAAGAGGGAAGGCTCACGTGGCCGGTGACGCGCAGCCGGTCGGTGGTGGTAGATCCGGACGGCCGGTCACGGGTTAGAAGCCTGAGACTAAAAGGAAAACCAGAACGGTGTTAGCACTTAGCCGTAAAGGGAAGGGAGGCGAGTCTGCCTCCTCTTTACTGAGACGGGCAGATGTCCCCGGTCTTAATCCCTAAGTGGGACGCCAGGACACCTTTCCTTCTACAGTAGCTGCCACGTACTGTGTACCAGCTACTGTACACAATTACTTAATTTGTGCCATTAACTACTACTTAGTAGTTAGGCACATTACGGATTATACACGTGTGCCCGTGGCCACCATCCCGGCCGACGGTTGTACCACGTGTTACCCGTGGCCACGCCCGCTGCTACCGGCTGTCCCATGTCGGGTTCTTGGGGTACTACTGTACACGGCGGCGGGCGCGTTTACGCCCGCTCGCTACAGTAGCACCCGCCCTCCCGCGCGGTTATCATCCCCCCGGGGGGATGTGGTACAGAATTGTACTACAAGGGGCAGTCTATCTATTCTTTTCCCATAGATGACCGGACGTTACAGAGGAGATTAGGGATGGTCCTAGCAGCCAATGGGATAATTCTGAAGAAGCGCAGCCATAAATTGCGGTGTTATGTGCCAGTGGCAGTCGTGGAGCAACTATTTTCTGGTATTGCATTCGAGCGGTCCAAGTAAGGCAAAGCTTTGAAATCAATACGGCCTACCATGACCAGAATGCGAGAAATACTTCAGGAGCTTGCCACACATTTTGTGAGCAGTAGGGATAGATACTGGGCAGGTGAATGGACACTTACGTCCGAGGTGGCGTCCATTCCTAAGGAACTGTGGAGGGATTTGGTCATGTCCATTGTATCGGACAAGCGGCTCACTTCGTGGAAAATAACAGGGTTATCGACTGGCAATAATATTCAATCATTCTTTCCTCTTTCGAATGCTACTACGGAACTACCGTCGCCTTCTATCGAGGAGGCACTAAACGACCCTAACAGGGAGTACAGCAGAACAGACCATCTTATCTCAGCAAGGGCATTGAAGATAATTGAACAGACAGTCTTTGCTAAAACCAATGGGGTTGGCGGGCCTCTTACAGTATCACTATCAGTCGCTGGGATCTGTGAGATAAGTCCGTCCTTTGTAAGCTTTCTGAATGCAATGGGTATAGTGGCATCATACGACTACGGACACGTACCGGCAGAAGCTCATTGCTGAGAGGGAGCGGATCGGTCCATGGGATGTATCGCGCATGGACGCTGTGGCAATTCCCATGTTCCAATTCGACAATTGGGACATAAAACCACTTCACGCCGTGAAGGTAGACGGGAAAGAAATGCCAAAGGTGAATGGTTCCTTGCTTCAAGCATATAACAGCAAAAGGAAGAATGCAGAAAGTAACAGTATAGGCAGGGAAGAAAAAAGACAGCGTGCGTGGCAGTGGCATCCTGCGTCCTTTCATGGTAGTAGGGACGACTTTGCCAAAGGTTTTTCCACAAAAGAACATGAAATTATACTATCGCGATTCAATGACGTGGTGTTTGGTGTGGTTTGTTTATATCGGAATCAGCTCCTCGGTGGAAAGGAGTTCAAACCAAGCCAGGGTTCCAGTACTGATGATCATAATACTGCCACATTTTCTGCTTCCAACTTTGGGAAGCAGTGCCCTCCGGTGAACTTTAGAACTCCAATTCTGTCTTGCTTTAAAGGTCACGGAGAAGCAGCACAATCCCATGAAAGGATGAACGACCAGCACGTCGTGTATGTCGAGATTAGTCGGGATAGTGCAGCAGACGTCCTAACAGTTGGACGATTTTTACAACTCGTTCAAGACAATGTGCACCCTGGAACAATTGGAAGCCCAAAGTATGTTGTGGTGTCTGGCGATCAAACATCTTACAAGTACTTTGTGCAGCTTGGGTTAGAATCATGGAGGAAGGCAGGCGGTAATAACAGGGAGATCTCTACAAGCCCCGCATTGCACGAGTGGTTGGTGCCTTTTGTTGGATTTTTCCATACGGAGAAACAGGCAATGTATTCTATTTGTAAGGAGATGATAGACGGGCTGGGACTTCAGGAACTAGCATCATGCGCGGGTCTTTCTGAATCTCAGGTCGAAAATTTCTTGTCTTACAGCCATTCACGTAACAATAGAGCTGTTCTATTTAATCTAGCGTATGCGATGACAATTAATTTGGGCGATATGGTTGCGCTTGAAGAACCCAGTGTTGCAGAGGTGGTGAAAAGCTTGCACGATTCAGCGATGCAAAAGCCTATTGTTTCTGATTCTTCTGCACCACACTGTGGCAAACGGACAACAAATTCTAAATCCAGCCAGCAAAACCCCACTCCAGCGCTCGCAAGCACACAGAAGACTTCTGCATATCGAGGAGTGGTATATGATCGCACGACAGATTTTGTTACAGATGATAAAATCAAAGTTGGTAAGCTCTTAAGGGAAAAAATACAGCAGCGCTTTTGCAAGGGGCCCAATAGATCACACTTTGTTGAAACTATTCTGTTCTCGTGCCTCCTCCCTATTCTAGGATTTCATTTTCTTTCTCGGACTGCTCGCACCGACATCACGGAAGCATTCTGGTTTCGTCACAATGCAATTCTCCACGTTACAAATCATTTGAGGTATCAGGAGTTATCTATCTTCTATGCATTTCTTCGGGGCATTGTTGCGACACCCGAGTTCTTGGGAAAATTAGTAAGGGTTTGGAAAAATTAGTAAGGGTTACCCTGCAATCAGTTTTTCCACCCAGGGTGCGCTAGTGAGGAGAGCAACCCACGTTCGGCCGGCCAACATAGGGCCAGGGGTCGGTCCAAGTCGGGGTCCGGTCAGGGTCCGAGTTGAACATAAAATCCCAAGCTGAGCTCCAGCTTGGGGGAATCGATCTCCGCAACTTTCTGAGGTCGTGCCCTTTTCCTTGCCTACCGCGCGCGCGTCGGTACGCCCAGACAATCCATTAAAGCGCTTTAGTTCTAAGAGCATTTTGTGCGGGTGGCGACGCGTCGTTTGCGTGAACATGGCATCGGACTATGGGCTGGTTAGCTTCATGCAGGCTCCGAAAATTACGAAACTGACGCAACCTGACCTTATCGAATTCGAAACAAAGTATTCGATGTATTCACGAAAAGTTTCCGACGTGAATAAGGAAAGAAGTGAAGACAACCAAATCAAGATGGCGTCAATCCGTCACTGCATGGACGACAACCTTCTCCATGCCTGATGCATCATGGGTGAAATAGAAGGAGCGTTCTCTGTGGAAGAAGCGACTACGGAAGAAGTCAAAGACTGGTTTGACGCCCAACTCGCCATGTCTTCTCGCGGTATTGGAACCAGACTCAAGACCGCCGTGAATTCTGTCAAGTACAAATTATGCAACGAAGATCCGGCTGGTGCTGCTCCCACTTTCTGTGTCGATGCCGTCCGCGCGATTGATCAGCAGAAAGAGTCCGATGTTCTCAAAGACTGTGAGAATTCAACTAAGGTAATCGACATGTTACAAGAAAAGGTAGAGCCAGCTATCCTGCGCAAGAAGATCAAGGACGAACGCAAATATTGGTCTAAGGATGAGCGCGGCTCTATCGCGCATTTCAAGAAGCATCTCGTTGCGCAAGCAGTTCTTGCTCGAGATTTCGAGGAGGCGATCCTCGGAATGAAGCAGAACAAGAAACATGACCGCAACACCGGTCGTGGAGCTGATGTCGAGAAGAGCTTAAAAAAGCAAAAGTATGGTGAAGGTTCGGGCAAGAGAGGCCAACGCAAAGACGTAGAATCGAAGCAATTGACTGACGGTTGTCTAAACCCGAATTGCGACGGAACGCATCGTCTCAAAGATTGTATCAATACCTCCCCTGAAGAGAAGAAGCAGCTTTTTAAAGATTTCTACGACTCAAAGAAGAAAAATAAATCCGCTAAGTCTATTAACCCGTACACCGACATAACCCAACCGCCGAATGCTGAAGAAGGACGGTGCCGAATCCTAATCGAAGACAAGGTCTCGGCTATCGCTCTCGGCGACACGGGGGCAGATTTCAGCGCGATCTCTGCGGCAACAGCCGCCAAGCTTTCAACAGCGGATACCATTATCAACATCAAAAAATTTGACTCACCCATGGTTTTAGAGAGCGCCTTCAAAACCGACCCTACTGTGAAGTTCTCAGCGTCACGGTCGGTAGTTCTTTCCATCACCATTTTCTTACCGGGCTCTAATATCCCTGTTCGTATCCGTGGGATCGAGTTCTTTGTAACTGACCAAGAAATGAACGAGGTGCTTTTGGGGCGCCCTTTTTTGAAAGCAATCGGTTTCAATCTTCTCGTGAAGTCGTTCACAATCAGGACATCTCCAACATAAAATCTGGACACGCTAAGTTCTTGACGATGAACTACAGGGGACTCGCCTACCAATCAACTGACGACGACCCAATAGAATTACCAGAAGCATTAGCCGCCGGTATAGGCAAAGATTCGAAAGACTCCATCGATTCTGCTTTTTCCAAAATGCTCGGCGAAGCCCAGAGCAATAGACTTACAGAAGAAGGGCTATCGCGCCTCACCAAGATGCTGGAGGATTACCGAGATATTTTTCGCATCAAACTGGGTCCTGATCCTCCAGCTAAAGTCGAGCAACTTCGGATCACCCTTGTCGAGAATGATCACCCATATCGCTCCCCTCAACGTCGATATGCCTCTCAACAACGCGATTTTATCGTGCGAACAATCAAAGAGCTGGAAGCGGTGGAAGCTATCTACAAGAACCCGAAGGCACGTTGGGCTAGTCCTGCACTCGCAGTTACAAAACCAGGCTCGTCAAGGCTACGTTTTACAGTGGATCTGCGGGATCAAACGCCAGGACTGTTCCAATTACGTTTGCGATGCCACACCTGGAGTCACACTTTCAGGATATCGACGGCAGTACTTGTTTCGCAAAACCTGGACCTCGCTCACGGGTATTAGCAAGTACCACTGTCCAAGGAAAGTCAGGAGATCATGTCAATCCAAACACCAATCGGCGTTTACTCATCAAAACGACTCCTTCAAGGAGGTACCGATTCTGGCAACCATTTCCTAGCAGTGCTTCAAGAAAAGTTCGACGGACGCGTCACTAACATGCTGCAATGGATCGACGATTTTCTATTCAACGCAAAGGATGAACGAGCGCTTTTGGATCACATGGGCGAATTTTTTCGCGTATGCACCGAAGTGGGGGTCAAGGTACATGCCGAAAAATGTTTCCTCTTCACTAATGCAGCCCGATTTTGCGGGAGCATTACCAAAGAAGGCGTACAGTACCATCCCGCGCAATTTTGAATCGCTGTTGTCCATGCAAAGGCCGACAAAGGCAGACGAGCTTCAACAACTCCTATGTGCCACCAACTGGATGAGAAACAGTATACCAGCATACGCAGTGAGAATCGCTCCTCTCCATAATCTACTGGAATCCGCATACGCCAAGGCCGGAAAACGAACAAAGCTGGCAGTTCGCAAAATTTACATTGCCGACGAGTGGGGCGCCGAACATGATGCAGCTTTCGCTAACATCAAAACACAACTCGCCGCCTCAGTCAAGCTTGCCCACCCAATGAGGGGACATTCCATGTGTCTCTTCACAGATGCATCGGACACCCACTGGGCAGCTATACTTACACAGGTCCCCGACCATGAACGACGGGTCCAAATAGAGGACCAACATCACGAGCCTCTTTGTTTTCTGTCTGGTGTGTTCAAGGGGCAAACAATGAACTGGTCTGTTGCGCTTCAGTACACGTGTCGAAAGCTCTCTGAAAGGGCGGCAATGCCTGTGAAAGGAAATAAGCGTGGTCACGGACGAGCACCGGCCAACGGGGGAATTGCGCCTGGAAGTAGGGAGCGGAGCCGCGGGGAGGACGCGAAGAGAAAGGGCGGGGACTGTGCAAAGGGGAAAAGGGGCGCAGGGGGGTCATGTGTGGGGCCAGGGGGTCGCGGGGGATGGGAGACGGAGCGAGGGAGACAGCGTTCCGAGCGCTTGACGTGGCGAGAGGGCGCAGGGTAGGTAACATAAAAGGATCCCGTGGAGGCAGGGGGACGAGAAAAAGGAGAAGGGCATCAAGTGAATTGGAGAGGCCGAGATCAGGTGGATTCCTGAGAAGTCGAGTGGATTCTCGACGAGCGGAGGCTTGCACCGGGTAGATTCCCGCCAACAGCCTCTGGCCAGCAAATAAAACTTGATTTGACGGTGCCCAAGGGACCGGGCACAACATTACGAATTTGTAAGTGCAGTCAACCGAGCAACGAACGTGAAACTTGCGTCGGGAGTGAATTCTGGACAAAGGGCCGACATGAGTCCGGACGGAAACCACAATCCGGAACATGAACGTTGGGGCGTTGGCGCGGACGAGCGCCCGTCAGTGGCAGAAGCTGTCAGCCCAGTGACTCCTGCGGGACCTGCCGCAGCCGCGACACGGCAAAGCGTTCTCCGAGCTGAGCTAAATCGAAATGAAATATTGCTTCAGGCCTTGGTCTCGGTCAAGGACGCCATGGGCAAGATACTGGAGCACTTGAGCCGAAACACAGCCGCTGTGGTACAGGTCGGAGACTCCGTGACCGACCTCAGCGTCGCGGTCGAGACATGTATGCGGCTTGACAGAAGCACAGTCAAGAAGGGTGCAATTGTCGAGAAGGAACCCGATGAAGGATGTGGCTCCAACCAATCTGTTGAGTTCACACAAGCACAACAGGTCGTTCAGCACAATCGAAATGTTCTGCAGCCCCATGCAGCCTTCAAGATTTACTCTAGTGCAATGGAACCAGTTCGAATTGATAAGCCCGGCGACGGCAATTTTTTTGCGGCACAAAAGGCGTGGAACCGGCTCTGTCATGATTTCCCAGTCATGGCCGGAGACCATCGCCGCCTTCTCCCTTGTGCTTTTTCAGGAAGCGCTTTGGCGATCTACGAATCAGTCGCTGCGGAAAACTTGGAGTCTACGGCAGAAGAGCTGTGGCAGGAACTACGTCCGCGACTATGCAATGCAGGCCATAGAAGGGCTCTCCGTCTACAGTTCGATACTGTCAGTTGGAAAGAAGGCAAGGAGACGGTTAGTGATTTTGCTGGCCGTGTGCGAGCATCAGCCCTGATGCTCCCCAGCACGATCTCCGATGAGATCATGCTGGATCGCTTCGTACAGTCACTACCCGCAAATATGCGCAATTTGGCATTGTCTATTCCGGAACAATTGACGAAGTCACATGCCGTGTTTCCATGATAACGCTAGCAAGAGCATCCGAAATTAATCGGACGCGGTTCCAACATGAGCGCGTACAGCAAACTTCCGAAAGGGCGGCAGACGCGGACCGCGGGACGGCCGCTCCGATTGGTGGGCAGGTCAAGGGAGGGTCACCAGGAGACTGGATCGAGACAGCAAAATGTTACCGCTGCGGCATCAAGGGACACCTTGCGGCAGACTGTCCTGAGAAAATTCTCCGGTCACGGAGCAAGGGAGTGCCGACCATGGGGAAAGGGAGGGCGAGCGCCTTGGGTCGCGAGGCGCAACTGCCCAACCGGAACTAGCGACTAGTGGCACGGCGGTGCCGCTAGCGGACGCGGAGCCTCTATGTCGCTGCGCTGACGATGGTCCCTGTGGTCTCGAAGATATCGCCGTACAGGTAGATGTCGGTGAGGAAGCCCTCTGGGTTCCTCTGGATACCGGGGCGCGGTCCGTGTGGGTCGACCGGAGGTTGTTCGAGGACCACGGCGGAGTATGGATGACAGATTGTTCCCGTGCTGTGACAGCAGATGAGAATGAAATGGGCGTCTGTGGAAGGGGAACGCTGCGTTTCAGACTTTGGGGGGGATTTTTTTTGGAGTCGGTACGAGTTGCATCGCGTTTGCCTTCCAAACTACTACTTGGGAGTCAATTTTGGAGAAGGCACGGCCTAATCCTCAACCTCGGTACCATGAGAGGCAAAATCAAGGCGGACGGGCGGCAGCTGGAAGGCAGAGTGTCACGGTGCCGGGAAATCCGGCTGGATCTCGAGACAGCAGGGGCGATCGAGGATGTGGATGTGGATGACGCAATTCGGGAGTTAGATCTGTCTCATTTTCATCCAGAGACGTCTTTGCAAGGGAGGCTTCGACAGATTTTACGGACACGGCGCCAGGTTTTGAAAGGCCTGGGACACATCCGAGGAGTGCAACACACCATCACACTGATGGAAGGCGCCAAGACTGTGTGCTCCCCGGTCCGACGCAGATCTCCGAAGGAGGACGAGTTGGAGCGGACAGCAATGCAGAGGCTCCTCAAGATGGGAGTCGTGGAGCACGCGTCTTCTCCCTGGGCAGCATGTCATGTGTTCGTCCGATAAAAGGACGGTTCTACGAGAGTCACTTCTGATTTTCGAGGCCTAAACGCGGCTACAGTTGGGGATTCATACCCAATGGAGGCCGTACGCTGTACTTTGGACTGGATGGGCAGCAAGCGCGTCTTCTCAACGTTTGACCTGAAGGATGGATTTTTCAGGTTAGCCTGGCAGAGGAATCTTGGGACTACACCGCTATACGGACCGTCATCGGTCTACTTAGGTATGTACGCCTCCCGCAAGGACTCAAGAACTCACCCGCGGTGTTCCAGCGAGTGGTGAATTCCATCTTGGAAAGTCGGAAGGGCAGGGATGTCTGGGCTTTCATGGATGATATCAGTATGGGAACGCAGACGGCGCAGGAACACCTCGAGAGCTTACAATCGGTGCTTGACACGTTTCTGGCGGCAGGGGGGCGGCTAAAGTTTTCTAAGTGCGCGTTTGGGGTACAGGAAGTGGAGGTGCTGCGGCATCAGATCGGAAGGCAGGGGATGAAGCCCTCTGACCTGCATGTGCAGGGCATCCGGGACCTACGGCAACCGCAAAATGGCGAGGACCTCATGCGAGTTTTGGGGTTGGCAAACTACTTCGTAGGGTTTGTCGACCATTTCGTCGATGTCGCCAGACCCCTTTATGCGGTCCTCAGGGGTACGGGCTTCAACAAGCGCAAGCCCCCTGGGAAAAAGCTCATTATTTCGGATTGGAGCTCGCGGTGGGGCGATGCACAAACGGAAGCTTGGAGGCACATCAAGGGTGCCCTGAGCCACCCGGACTTTCTGATCCCTCCGCGGAGAGGCGCCCCGAAGAGGCTGCTGACGGACGCAAGCGGGTACGGGATTGGAGGTGTGCTCCTACAGGAGTCTGACGCAAGCAGTTGGAGACCAGTGGCCTTCACAAGCCGCAAGATGACAGACGCAGAGGTTGGGTACACGGTGACGGAGCGAGAATGCCTGGCGATTGTGCATGCGCTTAGGAAGTGGAGATGCTACCTTCACGGCGATCCAGGCCTGGTTGTTGAGACGGACCATCTTTCTCTAAAGTGGTTAATGAGCCTGAAAGAGCCGAGGGGTAGGCTCGCCCGATGGATGGTCGAAGTCCAAGAATTCGAATTCTCCGTCAAGTACACCCCCGGCGCTTCGATGGTGGTACCTGACGCCCTGAGCAGGGACGCCGTGGAGAAGCCGATGTGCCAGCGATGCTTCGGGGTGATAGGGCGGTCAGTGGACGTGGAGGAGACTGCGGGGTCATCGAAGTGCCCGGATCGGCTCAGGCCCTTGTCGGCGGACTGTCCACAAAGGAGCTACGCGCGGCGCAAGGAAAAGAATGTTCTGAGGAACTGGAGCACGCACGGAGCGAAGAAGGGGGAAATTCGTCATCGACCGTCAAGGCCTTCTCCGCAAGAGCAGTCGTCGAAATTGTCAGATTATCATCCCCCGCTCGCTTGTTCCTTCAGTTTTGAGCTTCGCTCATGGTTCCCGACTTTGCGGACACTACGGCGTTCGTCGTACGCAGGAGAGGATTGCCGGCCAATTTTGGTGGCCGGGCTGGAGGGAAGACGCCCAAGCGAGAGTAAGGGAATGTGTTGCATGCGCGGGCGTGAAGGCTCCAAGGCCCACACGCAACGCACCTGTGCAGGTGTATCACCCTTTACGCAGATTTTCGCAAGTCGTCGTGGATATGCAGACGGTCACACCAAGGACTTCGAGAGGGAATGTCAAGATACTCGTCCTCGTAGACACGTTCACACGCTTCGCGCGGGCGGTGGCAATTCCCGACGAGAAGGCCGAGACAATCGCAGCCGCAATAGTGGGGGAATGGGTTTCTATCTTTGGTCCGATGGAATGCCTACTTTCGGACCGGGGGCCCAATTTTATTGGGAAAGTGGTGTCAGGGATGTCGGACGCCCTGGGTGTGAGAAGGGTTACGACGTCCGCTTTCCACCCGCAGACCAACGGGTGCGTTGAAAGGTTCAACCGCACACTTGCCCAGGACCTGGCGTGTTTCGTAAGCACCGGGCAGGACGATTGGGACAACCACGTGTCCCTCGCGTGTTTCAGATATAACTCCGGCAGGAGTCGCGCAACGGGAATGAGCCCGTATGAGGCCATGTTCGGCATCGAGCCATTTATGGCGTAGGGACCCGGAGAGTTAGACCGAGTTTCGGGGGAGCAGTACGACCTCCGGTCTCACCTCAGGGGTCTACATGAGTCGCTGCTGCGTCGAGGGAAGGCTAAAAGGGAACTTGCTGCTCTTCTCTACAATGCAGCTATAAAGGGTACGAGCTTCGCTGTGGGTGATCGTGTACTCGTGTGGACACCGGACCTGGCCGCGCTTGAGGGGAATAAGTTCGCACCGCCGTGGATCGGACCTTATGTGGTGCAGGAGAAATTATCCCCTACCGGCTACCCGTTGATTTCTGAGCAAGGCAATCGAACCGCACGCGTGCATGCCAACCGCTTAAGGAGGATAGACATAGCGGCGAAGGAGACCGGAGACCCAAGGGACGGGGTTTTCCCTGACAGCCTGCGGCTCCTACGGAAAATAAAGAGCGTGAAGGAGACGGTCTCAGACAGCGGCGAGAAGACCCGCCTTTTCCAGGTACAACTTGGTGGCCGAAGCTCCCCTCGATGGACGAAGGAAGAAGATCTTCCCGAAGCGGTAGTGGCCGCGTGGAGTACGGCCGCCGATATGGGGAAGGGAAACACGCCGTCGCAAACCGAGAGCGCATCTGCAAGTACCTCTCTGGATGCCGTTGCCTGAATTTGGAAATCTGTGACCTCTGGACGAACTCACTTCGAGACCGTGCACAATGGAGAGCTGGCAAAGGGTCGATTGTTGCGCTTCAGTACACGTGTCGAAAGCTCTCTGAAAGGGCGGCAATGCCTGTGAAAGGAAATAAGCGTGGTCACAGACGAGCACCGGCCAACGGGGGAATTGCGCCTAGAAGTAGGGAGCGGAGCCGCGGGGAGGACGCGAAGAGAAAGGGCGGGGACTGTGCAAAGGGGAAAAGGGGCGCAGGGGGGTCATGTGTGGGGCCAGGGAGTCGCGGGGGATGGGAGACGGAGCGAGGGAGACAGCGTTCCGAGCGCTTGACGTGGCGAGAGGGCGCAGGGTAGGTAACATAAAAGGATCCCGCGGAGGCAGGGGGACGAGAAAAAGGAGAAGGGCATCAAGTGAATTGGAGAGGCCGATATCAGGTGGATTCCTGAGAAGTCGAGTGGATTCTCGACGAGCGGAGGCTTGCCCCGGGTGGATTCCCGCCAACAGCCTCTGGCCAGCAAATAAAACTTGATTTGACGGTGCCCAAGGGACCGGGCACAACAGGTCAGTACCAGAAAAGGAAGGATTCGCTATAGTCGAAGCCATGTGTCGCTTTGACTACCTAGTGACGGGATACACCGTAAGTATCTTCATGGACCATGCCAACTTGGTTTATATTTACGACCCATACGGACATAACCCTAGCCTTTCACGTCAAACAGAGACTAAGTTGATGCGCTGGGCAATCAAACTCAGCGCATTTCGCTATGTAGTCGAACATCTTCCAGGCGATCGCAACGTATGGGTTGATATGCTGACTAGATGGGCAGTTCAACCCAAAAGGCATGTCAACGTCAAGCGTGTTGCCACAATCAAGTCTTTAATATTAGCCCCTGTGAATCCAGGTTTGGACAGAAGATTGGATTGGCCATCACTTGGCGATATAAAGTCATCACAGGAGAAGTCGACCGAATCGCCGCCAAAAGGATTTAATAAAACTGGACATGGATTAATAAAGAACAAGGATGTCATATGGATGACAAGCCAGGATGAGCTTATCAAGCTTCGTGTCATCATTGTAGCCCATACTGGATGGGGTGGACATCGAGGTCCGAATGTAACAGCAGCAGCAGTTAAGGCTCGCTTCAACTGGCCGAAGATGAACGAAGATATCAGGCAGTTCGTTCATTCCTGTCTACACTGTCTCTGCACTAGCACTGGGAAAATAGTTCCTCGTCCACTTGGCCACGTTCTCCATGCCGTGCTCCCAAACAAGATTCTTCATTTCGATTTCTGCTACATGTCTCCTGGAGAAAACGATTTCAGGTACGTCCTGGTGCTTAAGGACGACCACAGTGGGTTAGTTTGGCTCAAGCCTACGAAGACAACAGACGCGGACACCGCCGCACACCACCTCATCGAATGGTTTGCTCTATTCGGTGTCGTAACACAATGGGTGTCCGATCGCGGCACCCATTTCAAGAACGAACTCGTAAGCCTCTTGCGTGACGCTTATAAGGCGAACCACCACTTCACTCTCGCGTACTGTCCATGGTCAAACGGGACAGTAGAAGTCGTAAATAGAGAACTACTAAGAGCTACACGAGCTCTTCTCTCCGAGTTCCAACTCTCCCAACGTTGTTGGCCAAGTGTTCTGCCTATAGTACAGTTGGCTCTCAATAACTCTAAATTGCAACGACTTGGTAACCGGTGTCCTCTCACCGTCTTCACACAGCTGCCGGCGAACTCTCCTCTGACTTCAATCACGAGTTCTTGTCGCGGTATACGATCTGTCCATTCCATCAACGAAGTCCGTGTTCTGCAGAAGATTAACGCCGACCGTAGCCATGCTTCGATGGATGATATGCACAAAGATGTAGCAGAAAAATCTACTCGAAAACGACAAATAGCTGTAGACTCCTACAATCGCAAAGTAGGAGTTTGCCCTATCAATTTTTCTGAAGGGGATTTCGTTCTTCGCGGCACGCTGTCTCGCGAAAGAGGCCGAAAACCGTCTCTACGTTGGAGGGGTCCATTTCGAGTAGTCGAATGCAAATCGGAGTACATATTCCTCGTTCAACATCTGCTCACTGGCAAGCAAGAAGAAGTGCATGGGCGTCGCCTAAAGTTCTTTCGAAACAAGGACTACGAAATTACGGAAGAACTGAAAGAACATCTGTCGTATGAGCAAAACGAACTCCTCGTTATCGAACGATGTGACGACATCCGCCGTAAACAGGGGAATATTGAGTTGGAGGTCAAATGGAGAGGTTTTACTCATTAGGAGACCGACTGGGTAGCTCTTTCCACCCTCACAGAAGACGTACCAGTTCTCGTCAACTATTTTTTCGCTGATATCAAGGAGAATGGGTCTACACGTCCGCGAACTCTGGTTTCTTCCATTTAATACGCCTTCATTTCTTGCGTCCTAAGACGTATGGGGCGCTGTTGCGACACCCGAGTTCTTGGGGAAATTAGTAAGGGTTTGGAAAATTAGTAAGGTGTCGTGCACTACAGCCACGTGTGGCGGCTGTAGGCAGAGCGAAGCGCGTTCGGACGCGTAAGGAGATTCGGGAGACCACCCGGTGGATGACCGGAACCGGGATCCGGGCGCGGCTTGCGCGGTAGAAAAAGTAGCAAGATAGTCAGCGATAAGGAGGAAGAATTAAGGGAAAAACAGGACGAACAGAGCGGATAGCACAGTAATTAACGTAGCGCTCGCGCGGCTAGGTCGACGCGTGCGGGGAAGGCAGTTGGGATTCCAGGGGTGTAGATGGCTCGGTCGGTATGGGCGAGCCAGTACCGAGTCGAGGCTACAACCTGGAATCCAGAAACCAAGGTAAAAGACCCGAGGCTTCGTGCCTCTTTACTTGGAGTATCGGGTTGACTATATAGTCCCCCGTCGCCGTAATGGCGAAGCTAAATTATGCTGTAAATTAGAATAAATAGGGAAGAACGGGTGTAGCCCCGAGGGGACCAAGTACAGCCCCCATAGGCCCTATGGGATGCGGAGGGATTACACGTGTCTACGGGGAGGTCCGGTAGAGCGGCAGGGGAGTCCACGGGTACCCGTGGTACACGTGGTGGCGGCGAGCGCGATTTTGGCCGGTAAGGACAGCTGTCCCGCTACATAGCACAGTGCACTACAGATCCCCTTTCTTAGAGAAACACGCGTCCCCGGGTGTATGTAGCGTAGAAATAACCGCCAAAAAGGGCGGCGCCGCCGGGGTATTGACAGAGAGGACGAGGGAGGTCGTGTGTGGCGAAGCGAGCGGGCGAGTGACGAAGAACCGGTCCAGATATCCCTCTTTCCGGCCAGCTTGAAGATCAACAGTCCGGCCTGGTTCGGAAGTATCTCGAGATTCCCAAGTCTCCTTCCCCTTGTCCCTTCACCTCCCCAATTTTCTTTTCTTTCTTTTCCCCCTTTTGCCTTCCTTCTTGTCATCCCTCGTATTTTCCTCACGCAGCGTCGGCTGCACGCGAAGAACGCCGTTCAAGGCGGGGAGGCACTCGGGGGACGGTACCACGAGTGATGGAACGGTTCCATAATCCATACGGGGAACCGGATGATACGGGCCGTCCGAGTTTGTACGGCTGGCCGGCGCCACGGGAGTTACGCGACAAGATCATGGTCGACGACCCACTGGTGTTCGAGCGCGCACCGTTTCTCGATGCCGCGGGTTTACGGGACAGTCACCTGATTCCGCGGTATGCAGACGTGACGGGGGCTCTCCCCGGGGGTCTCAGCTTACGGGCTGTGTGGTCTCGTGATTTCTCCTTCCGCCTCGCGGTAGAGGGGGAGCACGTGTGGCCGAAGCATCGCCGCGAGGGGCGGGGGCGACGTCAGAAATATATGGCAGCGCTGGTACGTCGGCTTGCAAGGACGCCGTGTGACCGCCCGATCCTCGTCGAGTGGGACTTTGACACCTGGGCGTTTCGCACGGAAGGAGACCGTGGTTACCTCGCCAACTTAAGGCGGGTGTTGGACGATTTGCCGGCTCGGGTAGAGGAGCCGGCGGTCGAGTACTTGGCTTGGGACAAGCCCATCCTTCCTCCGAATTTTGAGGAGTATGTAGAGCGGGAAAGCAACCCGAGTTATTACGACAAGCTCAAGTTCGAGCGTCGGATGAGGACCGCCCTCGGAGTTTTTGTGGCGTATGAGTGGATCGAGGCGACGACCTTTCAACCTCGATCCCGATATGAACGGTACCCGCAGGTACCGTCTTGGTTCTCGCAATACAAAGTCTCAGCTGACTTTTTAGCGGAAATTCCACCTTGCTTGGTGTATTTCGGCTTGAGTCTCAACGACTCGCCGTGTTCCCCTCGCTGGATGATTGTTCTCAGCGAGTGGATCGCTATTGTTGCGAAACGGTTCATATGGTCGTCCATGGATGGACGGCTATATGTGTTACCGACCATGATACTGAAATGGCTACACAAGTTGAACTTGGACGAGGTTTTAGGGGGGGCGTGGGTGTCCGCTCAGCTGAGAACGCTGTTGGAGGTCCACGACCAGGTGGATTGGCCGCGAGTGCCTTATTCCCAGGGGCATCACTATGACCGCGCAGATCGCGCGAACATGTCCCCGGGGAGACGTGAGGACGCCAGAGAGCCGAGGGCCGGTAACTGGGTCCGGTTCGACCCGGGGACGTTCGAATGTCTACAGCCGGAATTAATGAAAAGGGATGCCGGCCCTGGGGACAGGACAGAAGTCAAGCCACACGTCACCGATGGTGGTGGTGAGTCCGGGGCGGCTCCAGTCGAGCCGGTGCGTACGGATGTCCCGGTGGGGGACGAGGACGCTGTGGCTGAGGAACCTGCGTCGTCCGCGCGACGTCGGATTTTCACCGAGTTAGGCGTCTCTGAGGACGAGATGCTACAGTTCGTGAGCAACGCCGAATTCGTGGCGGTTGTAAAGCGCCTCAAGACGGCGTCGAACGGGGAAGCTCCCGTGTACGGGACCGACGCTCCACTGGGAGCGACGGTTCTGATCGCGACGACGGTAGAGGGAGACCCCCCCGATTCGGAGGAAGGGTCGGTACCGTCGGATGCGCCATGCGCGCCCGTGGCGGGGGTGGAGGAAATCCTCGTCGATTACGAGGCGTCGAGCTAATCGGCGGGGAGGGTCTTCCTACAGCCGGTCCCCGTCTTGTTTAGGCCTACTGCAGAGTTCTATCTTACTCCAAGTGCCATATTAGAAAGGACAGAAATGAATCTGTGGACCTCGGTGTGGTTTTCCCATTTCCCGGATTGTCGTTTGATTTCCTCCTTGTCACAGATAGCCCAGTTAAAGGCCACTGCAGCGACTATTTTCTCAACCGTAGAATTTTCCGATGGCGTTCTCCTCTCGACTTCTATCCCCGTGTCCCTGGGCCTCACAAGCACGCGGTGTACAAAGTTCATTCACGCAGGTGAAGCAATGGATGCTTTTGCGTTTTCAGACTTCCACGATATGTTGAGGCATACAGTGGTACTCACAGTTTAGGCAATAGCATGCGGTACGACTTGTCGTTGGCGTTTTGGGGCCGTGGCGGGAGGCTTCTCACCACATGTTTCTTCTAGCACTGTCTCTCTTGATCAGTCGCCAATAATGGCGCGGCAATAAGCAAGTCGCCTGGAATATGAATGTGAGAGCGGTCAAAAAGCTGAGCTCTTCCCGCGGCTTTCAAAGTTTCATTTCAACGGACACATTTCGCTGCCTCACCAGGAGGCGCGAAATTCCCAGAAACACGCGAAGGAGCAGGGACCACATAACAAGCGGATTGGGTGAGGCAAAGCGAACAACAGCTCAACGACCGCCATAAACGCCTGTTGCCGTCATCAGCGGCTTACGAGTCGGCGTTGGCTCCTCCGCAAGGGGGGGGGGTGGCCTGACCTAGAGGCCCACCAGACACAAAAGGCAACTAGGTGGTTACGGCGGGGGTCAGTTAGCCAGCCCCACGCTGTCCGGGTGTGACCATGACTGGACGTTCGGTGCGGGGAGACGTTTGCGTTTGCAGAATCGCACGACGGTATTGTAGTCGATGTAATTTGCGGGTTCCCACGTGTCATCATCCGACGTGTATTCGTACCAACGGACGCGGAATAGACGCATCCCGTCCATTCCCGGCTTGTACCCCGTTAGCGCGTCAACCACGTAGGTCTGTGTGGCCTCCTCCATAGGGGAAGGGGGTCGTTTCGTCGCCTCGGCGGGCGGGTTTGACGCGTTTTGATATGAGGAATCAACCGCGGTTGGCGGGTGAGGAGAGCTTCCCGGGGACCTGAGGAGGAGTTGACCGAAGGTACACATAGACGCAAAGTTGGCGACGTGCCTCCCGGAGATCTCCTCTGTACCCGGTGGCGTCTCATTGGGGCAGCGAGTGGAGTCCGCAGTCACCGCCGGTGCGGCGGGCTCGGGCGGGGATATTTTCTTTTGAATTTTCCAGGGTCCCCAGTCCACGTGTCCTGTGGCCTGGCAGTGAAGGTACGCGTTCGTTCGTTCGGCGATTTATCGCCATTCGGGGCGCCGGTCGCTCGCCGGGGGCGTGTTGTGGTAAGCCTCGTCTCCATGGCATACGTGTCGCGGTGCTGTGGCGGCTCTAACCGTGACGGTAGCCGTGGCGGAGGGAGTCCCTTTTTAGACACGGACCCTTCGCCCATAGTGGCGGATCTCCTACTTAGTTGGGAAATGACCCGTGCGTGCGGGCCGTCTCGGAGAGCGTGCAGTAATCCTGCTGCCGGAGGGCCCCCTTTGGCCTGAATCATTGATTTCGACCTTGACGGTCGTGTTGCTTTCGGGCCATGCGTCGCGTTTTCGATCTCGTTCTTATCGCGAGTAGTGTCTTGGTCCTCAGAATCTGTTGACTTTGGCGGATATATATCCGGGTTACCTGGGCCGAGGTCGTCTCTCAGCGGGCGGGGAGGTGCCCCGGCGGGGATGAAGGTAGACGCGTCGCCGTCGGTTGGCGTAGGTGACGAGGGTTCGGCGTCGGCGGGTATGGTCCGTAGAAGAGGAGCCTTCACAATGCGGTCTCTCGAGACTCTATCTTTCAGGCCTGTAGTCCGGACAATGGTCACGGTATGCTCGTCTAGGGCCACCACCTGGAACGGCCCTTCCGTTCGAGGGGCTAACTTGTTATTGACCCGGTCCTTATCCGTCTTCTCATCCACTCGCAGGGATGCCTCTCGCTCGATGAGGACTTGATCACCCATTGCGTATTGCAGTGTCGGCGTTCGCAATCTCTTGTCGAAATCGCGTTTATAGCGGTCTTGACCGGCGAGCAGCGTGTCGCGGGCTGTTGACATTAGCCCGCGTAACCACGTTAAGAAACGGAGCTTATATTGCGTCCGCGAGACATCCTGTCCCAGTGTAGGGGTCTGTTGGATGGAAAGCGGCGCCGGCGTCCGAGATAACACGAGATCAAACGGCTTCATACCGATCATGCGATTCACGGTACAATTGTAACCGTAGGTTAGCGCGTCCGTGAACTGGTCCCAATCGCGTTTGTTGTCGGCTAGGTAGTGTGGTAGGGAGGATACCAGGGTGCGGTTGAACCTCTCCACTTGTCCATTAGCTTGTGGGTGATAAGCTGTGGTGAACACGCTTTCGACGCGGAGGATTTCGCACACGGCAAGGAAGAACCTTAACGTGAATTGACTCCCATTGTCGGAGAGTAGTTTCACTGGGGCTCCGTATACGAAGACCCAGTGTGTGACGAACGCCTGAGCAACGGTTTCGGCGGTAATTCTCTTAAGCGGCACCGTTCGGGTCACCGTTGAGTAACGATCAGATATTACCAGGACGTATCGATTGACTCTTGGTGTTCTGGGGAGTTCGCCTAGGATGTCAATAGCGATAAACTCCAAGGGTCCAATCGGAGGGAACGTTTTCAACTTCGCGTTGTGCTTACGCAATTTAATGCGCACTTTCGCACAGTCGGAGCACCTTCTGACTGTAGCGTATGCGTCGACGGACATACTCGGCCAGTAGTACCGTTGTCTTAATGTGTAGAACAGACGCCTGCCTCCGGGATGTCCCGATGCGGCGAGGTAATGCGCCAGATACAACACTCGCTCGCGCAGCGTGGTTGGTACGACGATCTGCTCAACACCGTCCAGGTACGCTTTCCGACAAAGTACCCCTTCCTTGTTCATGAAGAACTTGGAGAGGCGAATCTGGGCTACTCCCTCCCCCTTCTTAAGATGGGAAGCGATCTCCTTACAGAACGGGTCGGAGTGTTGAGCGAGTACAATCTCGTCGTGTGAAATTGCGGCCTTGGAAGCCGGGGGGGCGAGGGCGAAGCATCCGTCGTGAATGCTGTCGTCCCACTGCTCGGGTTCCACTTCCGGTTTGTCTTCGTGAAACTCCAAAACGGAGAAGCACGGTATTTCTTCGTCGATGGGGACGGTTGTGCCCCCTGTAGACGGTATTCGACTGAGGGCGTCGGCGAGACAATTCTTGATGCCCTTCACGTACGTGACGTCGAGGTCAAACTCGGGTAGGAGCAAGCGCCATCGTGCTAGCCGCCCGCTTGCGTCGGCGAGATTCATTAACCAGCGAAGGGAATGATGGTCGGTGTTAACCGTGAATCGCTCGCGTTCCAAGTAAGGACGCAACGTCTGAATGGCCCATACAATGGCCAAACATTCTTTCTCCGTCGTGGAGTAATTCCTTTCTGCCGACGAGAGCGTTCGCGACCAGAACCCGACAGGGTATCTACTACCATCCTCGTGTTGCAGTAATAACGTGCAACCGAGTTGAGCGTCGGATGCATCCGTGTCGAGGGAATACGGTAGCCTGAGCCGTGGTAGTCGCAAGATCGGCGGGGAAATCAGGCAAGTCTTCAGAGCTTCGAAGGCAGACCTGCGGTCTTCGTCCAGTTCGGGGAGCCGATCGGGCTCCCCCTTCTTGAGCATGGACGTCAACGGCGCCGCAATCTTGGCGAAGTGGTCGACGAAACGTGGGTACAAGTTACACATACCCAGAAACGAGCGGAGCTCGGTCTGGGTTCGTGGCGACTTGGCCTCGGCCAAGGCCGAGACATTCTTCGGGTGGACATGAAGTTCCCCTGGTCGAATGATGTGGCCCAAGTACTCCACGGAGTCCTGAAAGAATTTGCACTTGTTCAATTTCAGTGATAACCCCTTTTGTTGTAACGCAGAGAGTATAACCTTGACATCCTTGAGATCAGTTTCATAATCCTTCGAGAATATGATGATGTCATCTAGATAGATGAGGCAGCTCTTCCATCGGTATCCGGAGAGGAGAATGTCCAACATCCGTTGGAATGTGGCGGGCGCGTCCATTAGCCCGAACGGCATTCGGTTAAATTGATAAGTACCGGCATGACACGTGAACGTGGTTTTCGGACGGTCTTCTTCCGCAACGGGGATTTGCCAATAACCCGAGTTACAGTCTAGAGTTGTGAACACGTTCGCTTCGCCGAGCGAGTCCAGACACTCGTCCATGCGAGGAATCGGGTAAGTGTCCCGTACTGTCATCGCGTTCAAGCGTCTGTAATCGACGCAGAAGCGGAGGGATCCATCCGGTTTGGGGATGAGAACCACCGGGGATGCCCACTCTGATTGTGATCGGCAGATGACCCCGCTTGAGATCATACCATCCACGGCGTCTTGTTCGGCTTGTCGAGACCGTGGTCCAGCCCGATATGGCTGACATCGAAACGGCTTCGAGCCGGGGTTGAGTTCGATCCGGTGCTGCGTAGCCCGGACTTCCCCGAGATCGCCACTCCACATACGGAAGTACGGCGTAAGCATGTCACGTACTCGTGTGCGGACATGCGACGGCAGATGTTGGAGGGAGGCAGCGTCAAATTCTTGGGGTTCTTCCTTCGACGAAGCCGGGGGAAGCTTCTTCCCCTTCTCAGATTGGGGCTTGTCCCCTTCTGTAAATTCCGCCGCTAGGAGGGCGTCGAGAGGCATCGCGGTACGTATCATGGAACGCAGATGAGGGGCAACGTACCCCAGAACCTGGTTCTTCGAGAGGCGCTTGGGGGCTGAGGCCAAGTTGGCTACCAAGACCTTGAACTCTCGACGAGCGGTGATGTGCGCGACCCCATTCGACAGGGAGACGCGGTGTTTCGCATATAACTGCGGGTTGGGTTCCAACACGGAAAGACCCGTACGACCGTTGGTCACATGCACCCAGGCTTGCGTCCCGGGTGGTATGATAACCGGACGGGAAACCTTGAGTTTGGGGGAAACTCGACCCGGGTCGTTTTCATACTCCTGCTCCGAGTGGAGCGGAGGTGCTTCGGCTCGACGAGTTGCTGGTTTTCTGACGATGCGGACTTTCGTCCCATCATCGAGCTCGACCACCTTCCGACGTGGATAGATGGCCTCGACAAACTTGTCGTTAAAGTCACAGCCCAGGGTGACGGGGGCTGCCAGGCGCTCGCACAGGATGAACTTGCATTTCATGGTGCGAGTAGCTAGTCGAACAACGAGGGTGATGGACCCGCTTGTTCGTAACGGCCGCCCATTGGCGTCAGCGATCGTCGGGACATCCCCCGGTTCGACTAAGCGCTCCCATCCTTTGGGCAGGGTGTCGGCGCGGACAAAATTGGAGCCGGCACCCGTGTCCAGGATGGTGAGTTGACGCACCATGATGGGGGTGGTGATCCCAAGGTCGGCGTAGACCTTGTAATTACGTCGAGACAGTGTACCAACTGGCTTGACGGCCTTGTCATCGGGGGCGCGCATCCCGTTGTTAAGACGCCACGGTCGGCGGAGCGTCCCCATGCCCGTCGGATCGGGGTTGGAGGGGCTCGCTTGGCGAGCGTGTCTCCGCCCCAAGACGCGGATCGCCGGCTTCGAGGGCGGAGGTGACGCGGTGTCCCGCGATGGAATGTCAGCGATTTTCAGCTGTGGGTCTCCTAGTTTTTCGGAGGTGCGGTCTTACCGCTCGGGGGGGCTTGACTTCTCCGAAGCGGAGAGAGACTTCGACGGCAAGACGGGTGCGATCAGCCGATTCGCCTCGAAACTGAGGAGGGCTACAGCGCGCAAGTACGCGTCTGCCGGAACACGGGCCTTCTGTGCCGCCGTGAGCTTCTCAAAATTATGAGGGACGACCGACACATCGCGCACCTTCATGCTACAGTCGGGGTTAATATGATCCCCGACTTTGTAGCAGGTGTAGCAGATGATTTGCGGGGAAGGTGTCTTCATGTCCTGGGTTCCCTCTCGATGGGCCGAACCGGGAGACTTCTGGCGCGGTCTCGGAAGCCGGGGCGGGTCCTGTAGGTCGGCCGCCGCTCTCCGTAGAACAACGAATCCTTGTCGTTGAATGAGGATCCGTCGGTGAGAAATGACGGTGACCCAGCTGCGGCGGCGAAAGGCTCGTCATTGGCGAGGAAGTTCTCGGCGTCCAGGCCGGTATGATATCTCGGGGTCAGACCCGCGGTTGTCGATGAGGGCATACTGTCTGCCATTGCCAACACTTGCTTGGCGGCGGGTCTCGCGAAGTCGACGCGTCTTCTTCCGCCAGCCGTCTGCGCGCGGTAGGCCGCCCCTTGAGCGCGGGCTTCGGCCACCGTGTCCTCGAATGAGGATCGGGGGCGATTCTCCCTTGCTTGGAGCACCAACGGCTTGATCGCCGGAAGGAGGCCCTCTACGTACAGGGTAGTGCGTTCATAGGGGGAATGGATGTCCCCACACCGCGCGAGGGCGGTTAACATACGAGTTGCATACTCGGTCTCAACTTCGCCGGGTTTTTGGCGCAAATCCCGGACCACAGAGAGCGCTTGCTCGATCTGAATATTCGTAGCATACGTACGAAGCAACCAGTTAACTGCTGCTGGCCACGACGCAATCCCTTGATTGCGTCGGAAATATCCCCGATGGGATTCATACGCCTCCTTCGCCGGCGGGTTGAGGAGATGCGGCAAGGCCATGAGAGCCATTGTCTCCGACATTTCGGCGTTGTCGAAATTCTCCTTACATCTAGCCAAAAAGCTGATGACTTTGATCGGGTCGGACCCGTTAAACTTGTACTCTCCCATTACGACGAGGAGATATTGCACGCGCTTACGCGTCGTGGTGTATACCTTTGCATCGACGGTGGGGTCGGTATTCACGAGACGGTAAGCTCGATAATTACACGCGTCTCGGAAGCGGTGGTCGGTCGGTTTCCACACCGTGACAGCCTTCGCTTAGGGCCGAAGGTCGGTTGTGGTACCGTAAATGCCTCGGCTTCGGAGTCCGAATCGGAGTCGGATTCTGAAGCTGAGGGCGAGGATCCCCCCGAGTAACCGGAGAAATCCCCCGGTTCAGGTCGGCTTCCGTGGCCGGACTTGTGACGGTGGCCTTCGGTCTTGACCTTCTTGTCGCGAGACGATCTTGGCGACGGGCCTCGGGCGGCCGCTAGGTCCGGGGTAGGATCTCGGTGTCTCTCCATCGTCAGGGGATCGGGGAATGGGATCCCGGCGGCCGTGAGAGCCGATTTCGTGACGTCGGCGAACAGTAGATTTTCGTCCAACGGTTGTAACGCATGTAACTGCGGGTTAGGTGTTGGCTTCGACGCGGTCAGCTCGTCTTGTCTAGCTGGAACAGATCGTGTTTGCGCCGACTCCAGGGCGAGGTTACGCCGACGGAGGTCGTTGACTTCCTGCGTCAGGCGATCCACTTCCTCCCGTAGAGGAAGGAGCGTCTTGTCGACGGTGGACCCGATGTCCTTCTGCCATGCTCGAGTTAGAACGCCTTCTAGTGCGGCGAGGCGATCACGTCCCTGTTGGGACTGTACCTCTGCCTGCGCAGCGATCTTACCAGCAACAAGGCTGTCCAACATCTCGCGTATCTTGGCGGTGTGCGAGTTGAGTTTCTCCGCGATTAAGTTGAGAGAGAACCTCTCGCCTTCACGGAGGCCTTCGCGGCGGTTCCGCGTGATCCACGCCGCGACGGGCGCAGGAACGTCTCTCGGACGAGTGTCATGGGACGATTCGGAGCCGGTCACCATGGCGAATACACCTACGATCGGTGCGTGAGAGAAGATAGAGATAGAAAGGGAAAGTAGGTCAGGGAAGAAAGAGGACACTCGGATGCACGAAAGTATCGACTGTTTCTAGGTCGGGAGACCAAAATGTCGTGCACTACAGCCACGTGTGGCGGCTGTAGGCAGAGCGACGCGCGTTCGGACGCGTAAGGAGATTCGGGAGACCACCCGGTGAATGACCGGAACCGGGATCCGGGCGCGGCGTGCGCGGTAGAAAAAGTAGCAAGATAGTCAGCGATAAGGAGGAAGAATTAAAGGAAAAACAGGACGAACAGAGCGGATAGCACAGTAATTAACGTAGCGCTCGCGCGGCTAGGTCGACGCGCGCGGGGAAGGCAGTTGGGATTCCAGGGGTGTAGATGGCTCGGTCGGTATGGGCGAGCCAGTACCGAGTCGAGGCTACAACCTGGAATCCAGAAACCAAGGTAAAAGACCCGAAGCTTCGTGCCTTTTTACTTGGAGTATCGGGTTGACTATATAGTCCCCCGTCGCCGTAATGGCAAAGCTAAATTATGCTGTAAATTAGAATAAATAGGGAAGAACGGGTGTAGCCCCGAGGGGACCAAGTACAGCCCCCATAGGCCCTATGGGATGCGGAGGGATTACACGTGTCTACGGGGAGGTCCGGTAGAGCGGCAGGGAAGTCCACGGGTACCCGTGATACACGTGGTGGCGGCGAGCGCGATTTTGGCCGGTAAGGACAGCTGTCCCGCTACATAGCACAGTGCATTACATAAGGGTTTGGAAAAGTTAGTAAGGGTTACCCTGCAATCAGTTTGTCTACCCAGGGTGCGCTGGTGAGGAGAGCAACCCACGTTCGGCCCGCCAACATAGGGCCAGGGGTCGGTCCAAGTCGGGCTCCGGTCAGGGTCCGAGTTGAACATAAAATCCCAAGCTGAGCTCCAGCTTGGGGGAATCGATCTCCGCAACTTGCTGAGGTCGTGCCCTTTTCCTTGCCTACCGCGCGCGCGTCGGTACACCCAGACAATCCATTAGGCATAATACCAACTGTGGTTGTTGATGAGCTGTACAACAAAAGACCTGGGAGGAGTGTAGCATGACTTTTGAGTTTCACGGGTCGCTTTAAGGATGCTCTTTATTTTAGGGGCTGGGCATACGTGCATATGGATGAAGCTCTTGAAATGTTAATTGTCCGGCGTTTGAAAAGTCTTTCAACCAACTTCCTTGCGCACTTAGAGAACTCAGCATCGTGGCAAATGTAAGTCATCAAGTTTCGTGCCATTTGCAGATATGTGACGGGGGCTTCCCGTGCGTTTGGGAGGAAGCGCTTTCAGGATGACGGTGGCGAGGTCCCGGGGCCGTTGGTTCAGTACGACAGAAATGCCTGCCAGTAGCGAACAGTCGCACGAATGCTTCATGTCGTGCGCTCCTGTGGTTTTCTCAGTGTGTCTCATCGCGGTGCTGAGTGGCTTTGCAATGTTTTCTCCTCACCCCCTGTGCGTATGAAAATAGATACGGACCAAAAGATGCTCTTGAATATATCTGAGAGGGGAAAGGTAACATCCAAGTTACACGCCTCAGTCCTGTTTCCGGAAGTTTTTGGAAGGCTCACAGAGAACGACAGGGAAGAGCACTTTGGGGGTGCCCGGTTGAAAATGTGGACAAGGGTGAGGACCGTACTGAGACCAGCACAATCCATGTCCAAGAAAAATGGAATGGCAAATATACTCAGTGCAGACGACGCGCAGATAACCTCAGCGGCTTTGAAATATGCCACCTCGTCTGGAAACCGTCGTAGACGCAGCACGAAAGAAGGGTTTGTCAAAGTGGTCACCGAATGCAGAAGGAAGGTAGCACAGATGAAAGATGCATTGCATTTGGAAGTAAGAAACGCCGAGATAGCAGGGATGACGCGGGAAATACTGCAAGTACGCCGCAGGGGGGATGAAGTGCATCGCAGCAGGCATATGGTGTCGCCATACGCAGACTGTTTCACGGATCACAGCGGCGCTCTCAATCATGGTGCGAAGTCACAATTTGCGAAGTACACGGGACGAAACAACAGAGTTACAGTTTGTCCTTTGAACCAAATTTATACAGTTGATCCGGGTCACAGAGACCTGTCTGCAAGTCTCTATGAAGTACAACTTCCAAAATACTTCTCCTTACAATTGGACGTTATGAACGCTCTCCACTTTCGCGGGGACACTCGGGAGAGGGGAACATCTCTGGAATGTGTCATAACTGGAAATATGAAGAATATCTTGAGAAGATGGATCAATCCCCCGGGCTCGGAGCTACCGCATCAGCTGCACTTCCACATTGACGACCCAAACTACGTCATATCACACAAAAATGCAGAGCAGAGGCGTCGCGACTCAGCACGGCAGAAAAAAAGCGTTCAAGATGACCTTCACAACGGAGCATGCACCTTCAAGCAGAACATGCTTGGCTTCCAGCAAAAACTTAATGTGCTCTGGTCCTCTCTGCTTTCCGACAGATCCCAAAAGGACGAGCTGGCGACTTTGCACTTTTTTTGCGCAGCTGTAGCTGCAGCTGAACTCCTGAGTGAGACTAAATAACAATATGTCTCTGCTACATACCTACATGGAGGGCAGTCTGTGTAGTGCAATAGCACTGCGGTGGAAGCAATTATAGTCCGGGATCGGGGGGCTAACGTGTGAATATTTGCACAGTTTTTATTTTAATTATTTAATTTAATTTTTGTTAATTTCGTTACCATTAATTTAGCAGACAGTAGATTAGATCTAGGATCTAGCGCCGCAAGCTACTGTAGTGGCTCTGGCGGGGCGATATATACCCAAGCCCATTGACCACCAAGTCAGTAAAAGTAACCCGAGTTGCCAGAGTCTGATATCGCCTTGGTCGTAGTCCGTCTTTTACAAGACATTCCCTTCAACTACAGATTACTTTGTCCTTTGCGCTAGGGGTTTCCCTTTCCTTTTCCTTTATTTCCCTATCCTTTTCTATTTCTATTTCTGCCTATTTCCCCTCATCTTGTGTTGGTACCATCGGTATTGGTTGTGACCAAACCGGTGTAGGTGTCTTGGCCATCGGGCGACACAGTTGACGTAGCGCTGCTACTGTGACCTATTTTCCGACGGAGACTGTTGCAACGACGTCTCCCTCGGAGGGCTTTGTCGTGTGTACAAGCCAGTGTTGGTGCCATTGGCCTCGGTTGAGATCGAACCGGTGAAGGTGTTTCGAGCCATCGGGCGGCACAATTAGTGTAGCGCTGCTACTTTCATTTCAACCCGTCGGACTGCGTTGCGACGCCCCCGTCGAAGGCCTTGTCGCGTTACAAGGTGTCGAAGAAGCTCAACGAGCATTGGCCTTACAACCCAGTGGAACCGGGATACTTACGTACACGCCCCACCCCACACTCGTCGAGCAGTTTTCTTCGCAAGTCTCTACCACAACGATCCCGAGCCGGGCTGTTTCTCTGTGCCCCTTATCAGAGATCTGAGCTACTACGAGTCGCAAGCTCGTTTAAACGGAGAAGGGAGAGTCGGACACTTCATAGCGCTGTGCCGTCGGCAGTTGTTCTTTTTGTTGCTGTTGTTGTTTTTGCTGGACCATCGGACCGCGGTCTCTGCCTGACAGGCGCATTGCACTACATAAGTGGTCTCCCCACTTAGAATGTTTTTCGTGTACAGGAGACCCGACCCAGAATTTTTGTCGACGACAGTCTCGATCAGGAGACAGACTACAGAAGTGGTTTCGGAGACAAGAATTAATCTAGGAATCGTTGTAGCTGTTTTCATTTTTTGTGTTACGTTGGGTTCGTTTATTGGTAACTGACTATGTCTACAAGCGCCCCCGGGGACGTCGGTCCCCGGCAGAGCAGAATCGGATCGGCAAGGGCGTCGAGGATCCTGCGAGGTCCTCGCACCCGAAGCCAGGCCAATACGGCCACGGATCCCGAAGGTCAAGAATCCCCGACGGGGATTGAAGCCAACAAGGATAACCTATTCTATAGGTTCGAGAAAATGGGCGAGGTAATTCGCCATGAGATGACGAAAAATCTCGAGGCTGAATTAACCCTCGTCCGGAAGCAACTGGAGTTGCAAGCATCCGAGTTCCACGCCGTGTTAGGAGAGCTATCGGTTCGAGTGGAACTCGTCGAGAAGGAGCGAGGTGATGCGACCGACGGTTTGGAGCCGGAGGCCCTAGCTTCGTTGAAACTTTCAGTCGAGGATGCAAGGCGTGACGCGAATCAAGCTTTGGAGTCCTTAGGTAAATTCAGAACCAGCATCGACGACAGGTTCGACCGGGCCGCTCATCGTCTCAAGGACCTTGAGTAGGCCGCCGGCCGAGAGCTGCGGGAACCGGAGCAAGAGCCGCTCCCTACTGGTCGAGAAGGTGACCGTCGATCGAAGGAGGATAAGCCCGCGCGACAGCGGCGTTTCAAGTCGAAGACTTCGAAGAAGAATCTGCGACGTAGGAGCAAGAGTCACTGTAATGACGAGTCGGAGGACCGAGACTCGATGGCCGAGTCGAATTGTCTTTCCGAAGATGGTGATGACGGTTCGTCGAACTATGCCGGCAATTTCGAACATCGCTCAGAGGTAAGAAATGGAATTTCGCTGGGCAAGAAAATTATCTCCAGACGGGGCGGGATCACTTCGTCCGTCTCGCGGAGAGACAAGGATGCTGAGCCAGAGGACGTCGCTACGCGACTCGGGCCGCGTTGGGAGGAGTTGGAGGAGCTGAATCCGACCAACTATCTCTTCAAGAAGTTGTTATCGTACCGGACGTACCGTCTGAGAAACCCGCAGACAGATTTGTCGAGTTCTCGGCGGACCGCCGTGCGGAAAATTTGGAGAGACATACCACCGAAGGTGAAAAGGGACAACACGTTTTCTGGAGAGGACGCAGTCCTTGTGTTGGATTTTTTGGCCGAGTTGGTTCAGGAATTTGATACGCAGGAAATGAATGAGGGGCAAGCTATTCGCTTGCTGCACGAGTTCCTTGGAGGCATCGACTTGAGACAGTACACTTCTGTGTCACAGACGGCCGCATCCCATCATGGGAAGGTGTCAGTCTGGCCGAAGGCCGTACAGTGGTTATTGAGAGTTTCGCCACCGATGAGGCGATCCGCCAAGCCGTACTCTCATTGCAAGAAGTTCAGCAAAGACCGTCAGAAGACGAGATGGAGTTTTACTTCCGTCTAACAGACGCAAGCAACCGGTGTGGAAATGTCTATTCCATGGAAGAGCAGATGACTATGTTCATCTAGGGGCTAGATGCGAGCATCAAGCCCATGGTGTGCAAGTATCGTCAAGATTATTGGGACATTTCGTTTCTAAGGCTGGTAAACTACGCAAAGGCGCATGGCTCGGCGAGCCGCACGAAGGAGAGTAAGACCAAAAAGGTCACAATCCAAGCACCAGCGACGCTGAGGGTGGGGAGCAAGCCGACGGCACCTCACCCGATTCGGAAAAATCGCACCGCAGTTCATCTGGCAGCTTCAATTTCAAGGTCGGACGGACGCAGTGCGCAAAGGAGCAACGGAAAATATTATGACGGCGTTTTTGTCGCCAGAGGCGAAATTTATGAGCCATCGGAGGGGTACGGATAAGGAGAATACGGAGGGAGTGGGACGTCAACTCTACGGACGCCCACGTGCGCGACGGAGTTGTACAGCGACACCACGGATCTCGTATTAGCATTCCAAGGGCGCGGCCACACGCCGGCGCCGCGTATTCCGATGGAGGACAAGGGTACCCAGTTCCGACGTCCAGGCTGGACAGGAAGGCCGCAGGTCAATGGACGGCCGAGGCTGCAGTACCCCGTCAAGAAGCATGGGCTCATATGCTTTCATTGCTACGAAAAGGGGCACGCCGCGCCCAAGTGCATACGTTCCCTTCGGGAAATGCACAAGGTTCTGGGGAACTACGAGGCTTTGTCTTCGATGGAGAGATTGGGGATTCCATCGACCAATTATTCGAGGGTCAAAAATTGGTTCGACTCTCCGACGGCGAGTACACCGAGAGCCTCCGCCAACGGATCGAACCGACCGTCAAGAGGGCCAGCCGCGGGGCCCTGGTCGGTGGATAAGAAGAACCCACATCCGCAGGAAAACTAGAGACGGGAATCTCGAATGAGTCGCGAGAGGCACAGGTTCGACGTACTGTGCCCGAGGCTCAGCCTCGTTCCCCGTCTCTAAGGGAAAATCAGGCCTCGATGAGGAGGTTGTTGGATTAGTGGATAACCCCAAAGAGCCGGCTCAAGTCAAGAAACGTTTGCGCCGAGCCTGAGATCATCCGCTGGAAGAAGTTCGAAGACCCTGGTACAGGGTTAAGCGAAGGGAGTGTCCCGAGAAGATCTTGGTTCTTGCGCGAAAAACTACAAAGTTTACGCGGACATTGGACCAACGGTCAGATTGATGAGCCGGGTGTTGTCTGTATTACACATCAGCTCGGGACCAAACCTTGTGCGAAAATCGGAACAGCAGAGTACTCCTTTCGGCTGCTAGGGATCGCTTGGGACCTACTGTAGACGTAGAAGAGCTCCTGCCGGCAAACTCGGAGTCGGACGTCGGAACTGCGCACAAGTCCTCTATACACAGCATCCTGCAGGACAACGCCGTCGGTTGGGGATCCACATTTCATGGCGCAGTCCCCCACGAGCGTGATGGACGGGAAAACGAGGATGTGTACGTCGACCTTGGTGAGGACCCAACCACCGTTCGCGACGCCGCACTCCAGGAACTCGTCAAAAACGCGAGCGCAAATGGGCTTTCACAGCGAGGCGTGGCCAGGCTCGAAACAATTCTGACGACATATGCTTCGGTTTTCCAATGCCGCGGGGAAAGTCCCCACCAGCCGATGTGCCGCACATGCGAATTCCCGTGGAACCAGGGCACCGCCCTGTAAAGGTCAAGGCGAGACGCTACTCGCCACAGCAGCGGCAGTTCTTGGAAAGGTACATTGACAAGCTGAAGGAAATGGACTTCATTATAGACATGCCTACTGCACAGTGGCAGTCCGCACCCTTGATTGTTCCAAAGCCAGCGAGCCGAGCCGGAATGCGATTGGCAGTGGACCTGCGCCCCGTGAACAAAGCGATAATTAAGGAGGCATGGCCTATGCCCCACCTCGACTCTGAAGTAAACGACTTCCCGGGGAGCACGTGTTTCGCATCCCTAGATTTTGTCTCGGAATATTGGCAGCTGGCCGTGCACCCCGACTCGTATTCGACCTGTGGGATCGTCACCCCAAAGGGAGTGGTGATTTCAAAACGTGTACTACCAGGGCTAGCCAACGCCACATCGCATTTCCAGAGTACCATTGAGCCATTCTTTTCAGATCTGCGCGACAACATGAACGCATGGTTGGACGATTTCAACCTTCATGCTGTAGATGAAAACACACTTTTGGATAAGCTTGAGGAATTTATTGAGATATGCAAAGCCCGAAATCTCTTCCTGTCTGCGAAGAAATGTGTCCTGTTCAGCCGAGAGATTCGGTGGTGTGGACGCGTAGTGTCTAAAGCGGGGTATCGCATGGACCCTGAAAAAGTATCAGGACTCCGCAACATGGATTAACCAAGGACAGCTGAAGAGCTGAGCCAGTTCCTTACACTGCTGCAGATGGATGTCGGTGGGAATACCCAACTTTGCGCAATGCGCTGCGCCATTGCAGGAAATGCTTGAGCAAGCATACAGTACGTCGGGAAAGCGATCCAAAAAGGTCCACCAGACGTCTTCTTACCAAGGACATGGGCTGGGGCCCAGCCCACGAACAGGCTTTCTCCCGGATCCGAGATTGTTTGCGAAAGGCAGTAACATTGGCTTACCTAGATCCCAAAGAAGTCCGTTGCGTCTTTACGGATGCTTCTCAGAACTTTTGGGCTGGCGTGGTCGCGCAAACCACCAAGAAACAGCTTCGAATGCCCGTTACAAAGCAGCGACACGAGCCAATTGCCTTCCTCAGAGCAGCTTTCAAAGGTTCGCAGCTGGGCTGGACAACCTTTGAGAAGGAAGGTTTCGCAATTTTTCAAACGTTCCTGAAGATAGACTACCTGTTACAAGGCCAGGGTCAAAGTCATATCAATACGGACCACCGCAATCCTCTCTTTGTCTTTGCCCCCCTTGCGCCAGAACCAGCCCTCTGAAGACACATTGTGTCAAAGAACACTGGTTTGGTGGTAACCAGAATTTGGGATACCAAACAGTACCAGGGGCACCCCTTCGGATTCCAGATATTTTTATATGGTTGTAAAGCTTAGAGCAGTAGTAGTGATATGCAGAAAACAGAAGTGGACAAACCAAAATAGTTTAGAAGTTATCGTCCAACATGTACTCTCTAAATCTGGGGGATGGGGGGTTCTGTATAGGCCAAATCAAAAAAATTATCATACAATTTTACTTGGAAATTGCAGTACAATTCATGTTAAATAAAAATTTGATACCTGTTCACAATCTGCCGACAGAATTTAATCCTAAATTCTGTCTGGACTTGCTCGAAGTTGGCGATTGTGGCCCACTTCAAGCCTCCCCGACCCACTACGATGACCCGTATCGTCACTTCCACCCCCCCTCGCCGCCAACTCCAAGCTAAACACCAGCATTCCCTTCCTCGCCATCACCACCAACAACCGTCACACCCCCGCCCAGTATCTATTCCACGCCATCCCATCCCTCACTACCCCGACTATGTCATGCAGTACCCGCCACCAGCCATCCTCTGACGGCATCTTGGTGTTGGTTGGTGGTCGGCGGTGATGGTTGAGAAGGTGGGCGTTGCGGGGGGTGTGTGTCTATTATATAGACTTCGACAAAGTGGATATGACGCTTGGCAGAGCCCGATGTGAAGAAGAGTTCAGCCTTTTGTGCTACTGCCTGCTGCTCATAAACGGCAGAATGTCTGCAATGCGACGATGCACGAATAGTGCGTGATACGACAGCGTGCCACTCTGTGGTGAGCGTAAAACAGATAAGAGTTGATACGGTGAATATGGTTTGCGAAGCCCGACGTGAAGAACAGTACAGCCTTTTACATGAGTACTATGTGTTCTGTACCGACGAGTGAGTAACAATCGCATCATTGAAGAGCGCCATACTGTGCAGGTCCCAGGCGCAGAAGGCGCTACCTATATCACGCAGATTGTCCGGGACTGCCTCCTGTCCTTTGAAATTGTAAGGGTACTTCACACTCCTCGACTCAGGTAGAATTGACACACGGAACACAGCAACTAGGCACTCGCCATCTCTCTCAACATCTTTGAGCTCGTTTCAGTGCAGCCTTCTGTAGAATTTCGAAGAATCGCCCGGAGGAAGTTGAAGAGTACCGGTCCCTACCACCTTCCCGGACACCATCAATGGCACGGTACTTCCTGGTTTCACAGCTTCCAGGAACGACGCATTAGATCCCTCGGTTGTAGCTGCGTGTACAGCCATTGAGGGCTCTTCCCCACTATCAGCAATACCGCCTTCGGGTTTGCTCATATCACGTAATAACAGGACATTGTCGGACAAGTTATTAGTATTGCTCGTGATGGAGTTTCTTGTCACGAAGGATGGTACGGAAGAAGGATCTTTACATGACCTCTTCATTGGCGCATTAGTAGCTTCTGATAGACCGCAGTGGTTTTGGGCGATTAAACGAAGCCGTTCATGGGCGAAACGATATCGCTCAGCATCTGCCTCCACTACAGTGCACTTTCTGTTTGTCCGAATGCAAGAAATTGCCGTAGAAAGAGTACCACCGTAAATGTCCAGAACATGACCGTTGTCTGGACAGAACGTTGACATAAGCTCAGCTAAGAGATTGGGATTTTTCTCCTCCGTCAGAATGGGTGATCTCGTTCCAGGCTTGAGTAACTTGTTAGAAGTAACTGGTACCCTAGATATTGCCGCAAACTTCCGTTTCTCTGGGGCCTGCAAAACATGGTAGGGGCTCCGTAAATCTACCTTGAACCCATCCGGTCGATGCCCTGGTGTCTTAGCGAACATGCCAAATTCACAGGCGTTCTGAGGGAAGACGTCCCCTCGATATTCTTGCAACGTCTTGGTGTCCTTCATGATGACGTAAGGGTACTGAGGTCCGCTGAAACCCGTTTCCTTAAACGCATTGTACCATCTACTAAAGTACTGTATTGATGTGAATATAAACACCCATCCACCGGGTTTCAGTATACTTCATGATAGTTCTGCGACGGCCTTCATTTCCGTGGTGTCGACGACATTATCATAACCGTTTCCTGCACCTGACCGGCATGATGGCGTACCGTACGGAGGGTCTGTACACAGTAGATCGAACAATGGGCATTTGTCCGTTCTCACGGATCCATAGTATTCCTGCCATTTCATTTGATATGCTTCTATGCCAAGTTCCTTCAGGAAGTCTCTCCTTTTCATCATGAAAACCTCCCTATCGTCCGTGTAATTGACACATGTCTTAAGTCGTTCTGAGGCCTCGCTTTGAGGAGCAGCCGACTTAGCATATGCAGCTGGCGGAGGATCGGCAGTATTCTGTTCAGCTGGATCTTTCTCGTCGGCGGATATATGTGGATCATCGGGTATAGCCGGCATTATCTCATTTCCTTCATCAGCAGTACCCTCCAGCGTACCGTTGCCCTCTGTATGAGCAGCGGCCGTGGACGTATTGGGGCCGGAAGCTTGGGTAGCTGGTGTACTGTTTATAGCAGGTGATGGGGCAGGGGTTGTAACATACTTGGCCTTGTACTTCTCTTCCTTGAATGAGGCGATCTGGGGACAAGTTCGGCGATACAGTTCTAGAATAACATCCAGTATTGCTCTGTCGTTTCCCTTGTTAGTGAGCACTGCTATATCGAATTTGGTTGTGCATAGTAAATTCGCTTTCGTTGTCTCCATTTCACTTGGCCACTTATCTGTCTCCAATAGTTCTTCGAATTTTCTTGCTTCCTGCAAAGCAGCCTTGGCCTTCTGAAACTGCTCTCCTGGAAAGGTATGATACAGGTTTGAAGTTGTACAATCTGCACATGTCACGTACACGATACAATGTATTTACCTGAGCAAGCTCGCCATCTGCACCAGAAGCATTCATGAATGGGATGCAAGACTTAAGTGAGCTGATGTGAATGAAGTTGCGAAATACTCGACAGTCCGTGTTGCTCGTGCTTGGGGATTTGGACGGTCTCACGACACCACTTAGCGTGCATGGTGATGCGATGAGATCGGGATGTTCAGATGTAACAATCTCTCCGATTGTGTTGACTACTCTCTGCGACAGTCGCAGCGCAGTAGTAGCAGTTTGTTTCAAGGTGCTCTCCTTCTGATGAGCACAACCATCGTAAGCACAGGCGATTTGCTTTGCTGTCGGTGTTCGGCCGTTTTTTCCGCTTTCAAACGAGCCGCCTCCTCTCGCAGACCACAAAGAGTATCGTAAAAGGTCGTTTCAATGTAATAACTAGGGGCATGCTTCCTGTTTTGATGGCGCGCAAGTTGCCGCAACACTTGCACGTTATGGCCACCACTCAATATGGTCACACTCCAAGAGAATCCACTCCATTGCGCAAGTAGCTCGTCGATGAGCTCGAGGATAGCAACAAGTCTGTGCATCCCGTCGACCACGCCGTACCATTGCGTCCTTGTGGGACTTTTCTCCCTTGCCTCCGTCTCCGTCAAACACTTCCCCTTGAAATGGTCGATCACATATCGCCAGTAGGTACCCGTCAACGGCATGAGCACTGGCATATCCGATCCCGCAGTGATACCTGGTTCGTGAGGTGCCTCACCCGCTTCGTGATTACCTTCGGCAACGGCATGGCCTCGGAACAGTACCTTCATTCGTTCTACACCTGAACGAACTATGGCTCTAACATTTGTGAGCGGTATGCAGTCCCTAGGATCAACTGTCGTGTTAGTTGAGCCCTCCATCACGTCCGCAAATAATGCTTTGCCACCTCCATCCTGTCGCGCACTTGTGGGGATGGATCATTCCGAGACGCTTGAGCTGACTTCCCTTTCCGCGTCATACCTGATAGTGGGTTCACTTTCGTACAGAACGGGGGTCTGCAGTACGACAGAAATTTTAAATTGGGAAGGAGGGTGGCGAACAGTTTGCCGACAGAAATTACTCTAACTCGAACCAGTAACAATTAACAGGATGGCTTGTTGCTACCGGTGTTCTGGTGCTTGTGAGCACATGGTCAATTCAATGAGATAGGGAAGTCGAGACATACAGTAGCTCCGAATGTGCCATGAACAATTCCGAAAGAAGTACGAAATCCTGCACCTGCTTGTGGAAACTGCAGTAGCCGACCGTGCCGGACCGAATACTTCATTTCTGCCCTGGTGTTATAGCAAACCAAACGAGAATTGCATACTGATACCACACGTTAATATATGCAGGACTAACAATCGAATCAGAGTGATGTCCATGATCTCCGCCTGTTCGATAATTGAACTCCGTCTCCACGCCATCAGTATGTGCAGTACGCAGCAGGAATCTTCTGGACATGTCTGCACGTAGCGTACGTGTCCCCATACCCGCACTTTATCTACTCATTCATAGCCTGAATCTCCCGGATTTACTTTGCGGTTGAGGCTGCAACGGAAAGAACTGTCCGATCATGATTGTGTGCTGTCCGTCAATGGCGATCATGAATTTGTGCCGTGTGGGACAGCAGAAAACGTGTCATGATTTTGAGAACCTAAAACTAAATATCAGTAATGCATAACTGTTCTCTTGAAATGTGGAATGAAAAATCTATATTTGGACATGGTGAACATTGCGTATCAAATTTAGTGCGACATATGATTTGGGTGCAATCTCCCAAATATTTGATTCAGATATGTTTCAAACAGCGCTCTCTCAGATCTGTAAAGCTTCCATTACAGGCTTCTTCATGGTAGCGCAGAGACAGCAGCCAACCATTCATAGCTCGGCGTACCTGCTCAGTGAATATCAGTATTCACGGATAGCTAAACTGGTCATCCAGCAGGCATTATCTGTTCCACAGAACAGTATCGCTGCTGCTCGTGTGGAGCTGCACCCACCATCACCTGAATTCTCGTGCTGCAGTGCTTGTAGTTGATACACGCTCCAGTATATAAAAGGTAAAGAGGGTACCATCCTGGTCTCCGCGATAAAGTTCCTCAACCCATCTCAATCCACAACAACCCATCTGAACTGTTGGGGGCAACAACCCATCTCAGAACCATTCCAATGACTACGACTAGGCGTACGACTCGTGCAAAGCGCTCTATTGCACAAGCGAGTAGCTCGAGGCATGGTGAACCGTTACATACCCCTGAGTCCCGCACTGTGGCTCCCCCACGCACATCACCGCGTAGTACTGCTTGGGACTCGCAAAGCACCCCACTACGAAGCGGGAAGCGTCGCGTGCAGCTCGCGACGCCAACCACTCTACATACCCCTGAGTCCCGCCCTGTGAATCTCCAACAAACGCCAAGGAGCAGTCGTAAACGAGGTTGTCCGCCAACAGATGCCTCACCCACTGCTCAGAACTCGCAAAGCTCAGGATTGCAAGACGGGAAGCGTCGCGCCCTTTCTGCGACGCCAGCAACTTCACACACACCACTCTCAACGCCGCCAGACACAACGCAACTCTTTAATGTTCCCATCCGACACACTTCACCATGTCTCCCGGATTCTACCATGCGAAATCAACCCAGCCCGACCACAGCGATACGACGATCGCCCCAAAGGCGGTCATCAAGTGTTTCGCTGGATTCCGGTACAGTGCAGCGTAAATTGTGGAGCATCCGCTCATTGGTAATTGCAGCCCGAGGGATAGCTGCGGAACCCGAAGTAGCTCCAGCTACCCCAAATGCAGCAGAATCTTCACCACCCGAACTGCAAGAAGAAGATGCTCTAGCTACGCCAAATGCCGCAGAATATCGAACACTGGAAGATGAAGATGAGTTGTCTAAATCTGGTAGTGACGCTGAGTACCGTCCCCCTCCGCCCTCTAACACTCGAACGAAAAATGGACCCCCATCGCAACGAAGTCCGGCCAGTCGCAGTGTTGCGAACAGCGAGACATCACCTTTTAAAAAGAGAGTATACACGTACAAGAGTCGCCGTCGCGGCAAGGGTGTGGAGAGTGTGTTACTTAAACGACGCCGTGCCCACGCTGATGCGTTCCAAAACATGGAGGTGGATAAGTTAAAATGTTGTATCCATCGCCGTTGTTTTTACAAAGTTGACGCTCGATACGTCAAGGCTCAAGTGGAACATGTATCTTTGCTGAATAGGGCGGGGAGACGAGCTTATCTGGAGGGCTTGTTGGAAGATAACTCAGGGATGTTTTTCTTCGATGGAAAGGCGGTGTGTTATAAGTTTCTAGAGAAGTCCCTGCAGTTTTCTAGGGATTTCCAGGGCTCTGTTAAAGGCACACCGTTTAGCAAGAGGAGGTCTTCCTTGACTTCTACTGTGAGAAACTCAGAAGCTAATCAACGGGACGCGGTCATATGCTTCCTTGAACGTCTTTCAGAAAGCACAGCCGACCATATGCCCGACCGAAACGAACAGCACTTGCCCTATTTCCAAAAAGCCCAGGTCTTCGACATCTTCCTCTCTGAGTTCAGTCGCCTCCATTCGCGCGCCCCACCCACGCGAAGCTATTTTTACGAGACATGGCAAAAGCACGTGCCCAACATCAAGGTGCGGAGGGTGCATAGGTTCACAGTGTGTTCCGAATGCGATCTCATCCGAGACCTGCTCTCCAAAGCCGGTACCGATGAGTCAGCAACTCGGCTACTTCGTGAGCGAAAAACCACTCACAACGATATGGTTGCAGCGGAGCGGCGCGAGTACCAGAAGAAGTGTGATAAAGCAGGACTGTATCCTGCTAAGTATTGCTCTATCATTCTGGACGGTGCCGACCAGTCCGCCTTCGGTTTGCCGCATTTCCTCTTCAATACTAAGCACACAAAGGGGCACAGTATCAAAGTTAAGCTAATTGGACTGCTTGAACATGGTCCCGTGAAACATCTGTCCCTGTTCACTATGACAGATGAATATGAGACAGGCGCGAATCACGTACTAGAAGCTCTTCATCGGACGCTGATGGTAAAGGCTGAGAAGGGCCCACTCCCGGACACCCTGTTCGTGCAGGTGGACAATTGCACTCGCGAAAATAAGAACAGATACTTCTTCGGATACATGGAATCCCTGGTTGCATGGGGGGTGTTTCAAGAAGTCTTTGTGTCGTTTCTACCAATTGGTCATACCCATTCTGACATAGACCAAGCGTTCAGCTGCACTGCTCGCCGGCTCAGGCATCATGAGGCTATAACTCTGGAAGACCTGATCACTGAGCTCGGGAAGGCATATAACCCTCCCCCTCACGTTGCTGATCTTCGCCAGATTATAAACTTCTCTGGGCTGTGTGACCAAGAAAGGTGTTTGGAAAAGCCTCAACGGTTTTCCCATTTTCGATATTTCAAGTTTCACCGTGTGGAGGGGATCCCAGAGTATCGTGGCAATTCTTTTAACACTGCATGTTCCGCGCGGGTTGGGTGTAACGACGATTGGGGCTCTCTCAAGGTTGGGCAGTGCACCGGAGGCTTCCTGAAATTTGCACCTGACCTTGCCAAAACACCACCGACCGAAGCCACATGTCCTAACGATCTTGATAAAATCAACACCCGTCTTGTGTCTGAGGAGACACGAGTGAATGACAGGAGAAAGTTAGCCCAGCTACGGCTTCTACGCGACCGCGTGTATGAATCAAGACTGGAGAGATTCCACTGGAATCTGCGCGACGTATTTGAGATGAAGGGAAAGTATAGAACAGTTACTGATGCGGTTGATGGCTTGCAAGACGAAATTGAACATGATGAAGTTGAAATCGAGATGGAAGAACAACCCCTGCAAGACCTCGAATACGAATGTAATGACTTCGTAGCGGTACGCGGTTCTTCTTGCTCTATAGAAACCGTCCCGTTCTGGGTCGGGCGTGTCATATCAATTCACAAGGACGATGAAGGCGTAACTACGGATCTCACCATCCATTGGTGGGAAGTGTACAATGGTAAATGTGCCTGGACAGGTAAGTATGCACCCTCTAGGTTACATGACATCAGGAAACCGTGGACAGAGTTTATCAGTGTCCCAACTGTTTTGTCCAGGTTTTCGGAGTTGAAGAAATCGAAAGAGATCAGCGCAGCAGCGGCGAGGCAAATTAGGCAGGCTCTTGGAGTTGCGTGATATGCTGGGTGGCCTCCGCTACTCGGTGGTCAGCTTGACGCAGTCAGATACGGTAGTGAGGGTGCAATGCCCTGGTAAACTTTGGTAAACGTGGGTGCAGCAGTACCAAAGGCCGGTTGCGACGCACCCTGGGTTTGACCAAAGATATTCATATCAGCTGAGCCTACAGCAGTAACTGGCAAAAGAGCATCTGACTGCCTCCAGTCTCTCTACTGCAATATATATGCCACAAATGCGCATTACCATAGATATTTCTCCAGCGCACACCCCACCATACTGCATCGTTAGTTGTTTGAGGCCCGACATGTAGTTCGTTGATGTGAGCAAGTAGCGAAGGTTCCTTCGAGGCAGACATAACTTTTATTTCTCTTCAACCTTTCCTAGATCTACGAAATGCACATATTAAGCCGGAACAAATTACCAATATGTATTATCACGAAGCCACACTCCCTTGATGATATTGACCACCTTATCAATTGACTTGGCAGTGGCTGGATGTGCAATCAACGGTACGGCCGATGGGTTCGACCTCACCAGTGAGGGGGGGTTGTCCACCTTCAGCTCCTGATTTTCTGTCAGACGAATATCGGCTGGGAGTTTATCTCCCAATTTGACTTGGGTTTGGAGTTCGCGAGGGGGGGGGGGGTGGACGTGACGATACGGGTCGTCGTAGTGGGTCGGGGAGGCTTGAAGTGGGCCACAATCGCCAACTTCGAGCAAGTCCAGACAGAATTTAGGATTAAATTCTGTCGGCAGATTGTGAACAGGTATCAAATTTTTATATAACATAAATTGTACTGCAATTTCCAAGTAAAATTGTATGATAATTTTTTTGATTTGGCCTATACAGAACCCCCCATCCCCCAGATTTAGAGAGTACATGTTGGACGATAACTTCTAAACTATTTTGGTTTGTCCACTTCTGTTTTCTGCATATCACTACTACTGCTCTAAGCTTTACAACCATATAAAAATATCTGGAATCCGAAGGGGTGCCCCTGGTACTGTTTGGTATCCCAAATTCTGGTTACCACCAAACCAGTGTTCCAACATGAGCCGCAGCCTGTCTTCCAGGTTCATCAACCGAAACCCCTCCTTCATGCTCTCAACGGAAGCACAGCAAACGAACTGCAACAACTGCAGCCAAACCGCTCTGCTCTCAAATTCCCCAACACTTTCGCTGTAGGGTCCCACTCCAATCACAGTATTCGCCTCGATAACCCCCCGAACCATATCCTCCCTCCCCTCGTCAGGCCTCTACTGTCCGCTCTCAAAAAGGCCACACGTTCTAAATCTGCGGAATTCATGTCTCAAACGCAGTTTGCTGTCACAGCCACTGTGTCCGCGTCGCAGAACAACACCCTCGTACTGATGCCCACCGCATCAGGCAAGTCTATGGCAGTCCTTCTACCAGCTTTCATGGAAAAGAATATCAAGTCCACTATCGTAGTCGTTCCCCTCAAGGCCCTTGTATCGGAGTACATGAGGCGCGCGACAAACTTCGCCCTACTCGCATCACATTGCGCGAATGGACAAGGATCACTGGAATTTGCCGACCTCTACATCTTCACGGCCGAACAGTTGTCGCGGCCGTCTTTCAAAGAGCTGGTTGTTCGACTTATGGATACTAACAGGCTCGCTCGAGTAGTCATTGATGAGGCTCATCTCACAGCCATGTGGCATCATTTCCGCCCTGAATTGAAGTTTTTGCGTCGATCCCTTTCTATCATCCCAAAGTCAGTCCCTCGTGTACTCCTCAGTGCCACCGTCCCACCCTGCGAGAGAAGAATCATTCTAGAGCGCCACGGCATTAACACAGCCTTCCTTTTCTCAATGCCTTCTCAAAGAAGGAATCTCGAGTTTGTTCTTCAGGTCGGTGGTGGAGTAGACTTCGTGACGCGGGGTCTGACTTCCGTTGCGAAGGATGGCATTCAGAAGGTCTGTAACTTCTTTCGGCGTTGCAACTGTACTGGATTCTCGAGTCGTGAGGATCCATTTATAAAACGGCACGAAGAGTTGGTCCTTGCGAGAAGCAGTTTCGTTTGTTCGGTTCCAGATGCTCCTGCAGATGAGAAAATGCTTGACGAGGTACGCAATTCTTGAAGACATGGTTAAGTTATGGTGTGTAGCGAGATGAGAGAGCCTTGGTGTCGAAGTTGAGGTGGTTGTGGAGGTGTTCGACGAGGTGTTTGTCGAGGTGGTTGTCGAGGTGGGTGAGGAAAGGATGAACTTGGAATCCTTGAGCCAGCGTTAAATTGACCTGAGAGAGAGTTGACCAAAAGCTCACTCTCCGGAAGAAAGGAAAGGCAACCGCTGAAAACGTGATTGGTAAGACCGAAAAGTGAGCACCTAAAAAAGAGTAGTTGAGAACGTGGGAAGGCGACCACATAAACCGGTCTTGAACCCGCCGTGCCATTACAAAGGTACATAGTTTATATAGCACGAAAAATATGGGTTGCCACCCATACAGCTACTGAAAATCTTGTCGTGCGACAATTCTTGGTTGGATTTTAGATTTTATTAATTTTTTATATCCGTACTGGTGTTCCGTTGTGTAAAGCAGCGACACGGCCCCCTGGAAGTCCGGGATGAATACCTTCGTGGTGCGGACCGTTTGTGGTTGGAAGCAGTGACACGGCCGGTTAAACGTCTGTGAGTACCTTGCTTGGTCAGCACCGTTTATTCACGGAAAGAAGGATTGCAACCGCGTATTGTTTCCGTAAAATGTGAAAGGGAAGACCTGAAGGCGACCACTTAACGTGGGCTTTAATAGGAAGGAAACGCGGCCGCTTGGAGAGGCCTTGAACCATTTTGGAGAAGAAACATTAAGAAGGGAAAATGTGATTACGGGGGGGTAACTAATAGAGGAGAGAGTCAAAGAGAGCATAGAATCACAGAAGGCACCACACAAGAGAAATTTGTCCATTCTGGATCGGTTTAAAAAGGTAATGTTTCTTCATTTGATCACTTGTTCTTCCCACACGTGTCACACTTGTGACGGGGCTGTCGCGCGACAAGATTTTTAGAAGCTGTATGGGTGGCCAGCCATACTAAAACTGGATTAATTTTTGGTAATGTTTTGGAGGGTGATTCCTGTATGGCTGGCCACCCATACAGCTTGTGAAAATCTTGTCGCGCGACAAAAAAATTTGGATGGTTTAATCTATTTATTCTTTTACGTCGGTAGTGTAAAGCAGCGACATGCCTGGCTGAGGGTCTGGGTGTCCAGGCGAGATGATGACCTTCGTGGTGCTGACCGTGCGGACTGCTGTTGGTCTGGCGCAGTGACTCAGCTACGGCCGGTTAAGAGCGAGCGCGCAAATCCCTTCCTTGATCGCGATTTTTTATTGATTAGTTAGTACGAGTTGCACGAGTTGTTGATAGATGTGAGGAGTAAGTGTGGGTGTAGGCCGCGCGTAGCATACATTTGTTTAAATAGGGGGTTATTATCAGGGTTTCTGACACGTGTTACACCTGCGCTGGGGAAAAGGGGCTGTCGCGCGACAAGATTTCCAAATGCTGTATGGGTGGCCAGCCATACTAAAACTGGACAAATATTTTGGTAATTTTTTCGAGGTTGATTCCAGTATGGGTGGCCACCCATACAGCATTTGGAAATCTTGTCGCGCGACAAAACCATTTTTGGGCAAGGCAATTTTTGGTTAATTTTTTTTATGCGTGGTGTAAAGCAGTTTTGGGCAAGGCAATTTTTGGTTAATTTTTTTATGCGTGGTGTAAAGCAGTGACACGGCCGGTTAAAGCTCGAAATTACCTCTCTTGGTGTAAGGCAGGGACACGGCTGGTTAAAGCTCTGAAATTACCTTTCTTGCTGTAAAGCAGGGACACGGTCGGTTGGAGTCCCAGATTACCTTCCTGGTGGCGACCGTTTATTGGTTAAGAGAAAGGAAGATTGCACCGTTTTATTGGTCAAACTGCTTCGCCGGGGGCTCAGAAATCCTCTGTTCGAAGACTATAAATCGAACCGCATTGAGTTGGACACGAGACCTGCCCACAACGCACACAACAATTCCCACAACATTCTCACACAACACATACTCATCACACACACATACTCATCACACGTCTTACAACACTCAGCAAAGTTTTCAAGATGCAGCCGATGAACAACCAAGAGACTTCATCCTGTGGAAAGGGGACAGACGAGCACGAGGGCGAACAACCCGTTCCGATGGCCGTAGTTCAGGAAACGCCGCTTCTGGAAGAAGAACAGTGAGTCGGACGTGGCCGACTACGGGGAGAGTTCCGAGGAGGAGGAGGAGAAGGACAAGGAGGCCATAGTGAACCAAGGTTCTATCTTCCGCACCTACCCTGGGAACTGTGCTGCACCCTGGTGCAAGATGGAAACAGTTAACAAGCGCAAGTGCTCTACTTGCCACAAATATGTTCATGATGCCTGTGATGCTGGAGAGGTGAAGTTTTCCACCATTTCGCAAGACAAGAAAAGGAGCCAAAGCAAAATGGCATGTTCTGCAGAGTGTTTTCATAAGGAAATGGGGCTACCGTATACGGAAAAGCACAACAAGCAGGCCCAGAACGAGACTAATAAGGTTGCTGACGTCTCTGACCTCATGGAGGGGATGGAAGGACTAACGGCATCCGCGAGTACGACGCAACGCCAAGAAGCGACGAGGAAGAGGGTTACCGAGACAGAGGTCTGGCAAGTTCCGGATTCCGGTGATGATGGCTCTCCTATACCCGTTCTTGATTCACCCGTGTTGGACGCTCCGATGGTCAACGCTGGCAGCTACCGTCAATTTCAAACGGAGATCAACATAGCCTTGATATGCGACCCTCCGAGGACGTTGCGTGTGATTGACCCGAAACACGTGGGGGACCTCAAGCACGACTTCAAACGTCGGGGGTTCCTTCCTGTCGTCGGGACAATCTCAGTCGCCCTTAAGCAAGACCCTAGGAGAAGTCCCGAAGAAATCGCAGCCCTGCACGAGGCAATCAGGGCAGGCGGGAAAATTGAAGAAGAAGTTTGGCTTGTGGATGGGCGTAATCGGCACACAGCTTTAACTCAATTGGGTGCCGACGAAGCGGAATGGACGGAAGCAATTAAGTCGCTCCGCGTGACGTTGTGGTGCGGTCTCACTGATGACAATTATGTCTCTCACGCTGAGATTCTGGGCATTGGGGCCCTCCTGAACGCATCCAACTCTAACGTAAAGAGGATGTCGTTCAGTGACTCCGTGCATGGTACGGTGTCGTCATACAATGTGACGGCGAACCGCAATTCGCATGTGGACATGACCAAGCTGCCGGACAGGGTCATTGCTACTGCTCTGAAAAATATAAATGTCCTTCCGAATCTGAGTGACCGTCAGATTCTGAAGTACACGCTGGTCGGCCGCAACTTGGCTGAGCGACCGCATTGCTTCAAGATATTCTTGGAGGTGACAGAGAAGTGCGGTCAGCTCGGCATTGAGCATATGTCGAGCAAGGTCCTTTTTACGACCAAGGAAGCGTCCTTTTTTTACCTGGCTATGCATTCAGTTGCTGAAAGGGTCAACAACAAGACCGTGGGAACGTTCTCGGACATTCGCGACAAGTTTTATACTTTTATTGCAGTTCTACATCGGCATCTTCAGGCCATCTGCGAGTATAATAACATATCCGTTGACGACCTGTACAAGACGGAGGTCAATATTACTCCGAGCAAGAGTATCACAATTGAACGATCCCTTTGGTCGAGAATGGCGGCGTGGTCTTTTAATGGAGAGAAGGACCCTGAGGGCAAGTTGAGGTGGACTATCGACCGGCTCGAGAGCATCAACAGGGTCATCAAGAAGGCACTTGGACCTGAAATTCTTCCTGCTCCGCCTCGTGCACCAGATGAACACCCAACCCAAATGGTTGTTGAGGAGGTCCGTGGAGGTTCTGCAGCAACGGGTGAAGGTGGCCGTGGTGATCGTGGTGTTGGTGGTTCTGGGCCTGGCGTTAGAAGCGGTGTGACCCGTAATGAGGGTAGGGCCGTGCGCAAGTCGAGTCGCAAGAGGAATATTCGTGTTCTGAATGCCGATATTGTTCCCGAAGGGGGACCGTCTACACCGCTGACGAACCCGAATCGCGTGAGGCGGGGAAGGACCGGCGGACCGCGGAAGAAGCGGAAGACTGGCGATGTTGGGGATGTGGGGATGACGGAAATCAAGCAAACCCTTCGGAACTTGAACCAGACCCAAATTGTGGATCTGATGACAGACTTAAATGCTGATGTGGTTTTCCGCGGTGGGTCGGATGTTGAAGGTGACGATGGGGAGAGATTTGAGCCTTCGACCAAAGATTTCGATGACTCTTTGCCGACACGTCTCCCAATTGGTTACGAAGATCCGGTCCCCTATGAGGGACCTTCTCATCCGGCTTGGATGCGATTTGCCATTCGTCTCCCGACAAGATGGCCGAAACCAAATCCTCTGCAGCATGTTAGTCCATTCCTGCAGGCTGTTCATATCCCCGACCAACACCGTGGGCACGTTGTGATCAAGGATGTTCAAGTTTTGAGGGACAACCACCATGTGGTTTTCTGGAGGGCTGCTCACAACTACTATCTAGAGAGCCCCGAAGAAATTGACCACTGTATCAGCAACACTGGACAGGACCTTGGTGCGTATGAAGGTGAGGATAAGATCTGGCTTGCATCAATTTTTGGTGACGAAGTGGCCTTGGAGTACTTTGGGAAACGTCGGGAGCAACTTATGGAGTCTGGCTTTTGCGTTCTCGAGGGCTTTCTGGACGACCATCGTATGCCACGAAGCGTTGGACCGAGCAATCAAAAGGTTCACGTTGCCATGGATCCTACCTTCTACATCCGGCTGCACAAGGAGACTGAAGGGATGTTTCCTGGAGGGGAAGCTCTGAAAGAGAGCGAGAATAGGACGGTATGGAATGGGATTGTGAACAATGGTGGTACCCAAGATGCCATAGATGGGGAGAAGGGCGTTGGGCGTTTCACCTCGACGATTCACGGTCTGACGAATGTGGTTGAGCAGGATGTCGGGAAGGTATGGATGTGTCGAAACCGTGCTCTTCTTGACCTTCGCATTGGACAATGCATGGCTGCCTTGAAGATCGGAGACAACTGTGGAGGGAGGGGAGATAGGGAAATGTACACTCCGCACACGGGGGGCCGATGGTTGGTGACGACCAAGGGTTGCAAGCGCCAACAGCTGCACACGGACTTTGAGAGCATGTCGAGAACGGAGACGTTAAGCCGTGACAAGCTCCCTGGGTTCTTCGTGTTGTGTACTGGGGAGACGGAAGTGCCGATATGGGTGTGTCCCAATTCGCACACTGTGGTTGCGTCGGCCCGAACTGGAACGCTTGGGTCTGTGTCGCGGGGGATGGTGTGCATAATGGTGAACATCCCACCGTTTTCCATTTTCGTGGGGCGGGGTGATGTATTTCACTGCGGTGCCGGGTTTGATGACTATCTTGGGGACTCGGGTCTGTTGAGATACCATCTGTACTTTGTCCCCAAGGGCACAAATCTCTCAGATGGTGTGCATATTAACTTGGTCTTCAAGCCTCCTTTCAGGGCCAACGTAGACGACAACACTGACGACGAGGTTGGCGCTAGGGAACCGTTGAAACTGGGAGGTATGGAAGAGGATGGGGGAGAGAAGGAAGATGAAGAAATGACAGATGAGAGCTCGAGCCCTGGTGAGTACGATGAGTAGTAGCATACTTTCTATCCAGTAGGTTTTTTGTAAACGGTTGTTGTTTCATGCATTTGAGTCTAATCGCAGTCTTGGAACCGCACTCTAGGACTGCGAGTATGAAATTGGGGGGTTTTAGACACATCCAATTCCATGATAGTTGGTATATGTTGGTTAGTAATGGTAGGGTATATACCTGGACTACAGCGGGGGTATACCTTGACTCTGGATGTAAATGCTTTATTCGATGACTATTGTTGCGAATGCTATCTCATATCGACAGATATCTATGGACAAGTGTCACGCTTGGACTGGATAGTGTTAAGTCTGTGATGTAGGATGCCATACGGTCTAGGATGGCAGTGGCAATTGAGGACCAGGTACAGCTAGCGTAGCTAATGCCTTGTTGTAGACGGAATTTCACGGTGCTATATGCACAGTGGCTGCCGTAGGAAATCTGGAGGGCAAGGTGTGGATAGTACGAGGTATACCGGGCAGGCCTGCATGGGCAGGCAAGTTTCTTTGGTATGATATGTAATGGCCGTCGCGCGACAAAATTTACAAAAGCTGTATGGGTGGCCAGCCATACTGGAACTAGATTAATTTTTGTTAGTTTTTTAGAGGTCGATTCCAGTATGGCTGGCCACCCATACAGCTTTTGTAGATCTTGTCGCGCGACAAACACATCACACGTGTGGACCCAAAATGCAATGTATTACACGTGTGGATCGATATGCAATGTTTTACACGTGGCGAACAAAATGCAATGTATTACACGTGGTGACCAAAACGCAATGTTTTACACGTGCCACAAATATGCAGCAGGGAGCTTGCAAGCTGGGGGATGATGATTGGCCGACTATGACACGGACAGAAACAGGAACCCGTATTGTCCGTGACTCAACACGCTCTCGCGCTCTACCAACAGGCCAAGGACTTCCGTATGAGCAATATCTACGAATGAATGTGGATGACTTGGTGACATTGGTGGAAGCTAGAGGCCTTTTGTCCGAAGTTGGTGGAAATTTTAACCAAAAGCGTCTCGCACAACTCGTTGCTAGAGGTAGACATCGAATTATCACCGACACTCTATCGCAGCTTCGTCAAACAGCAATAGCTGCGGTTTGACAACAGGAGTTCATTCGCGCGCGCTTCCCCGAGACAGCTTGATATCGATTTTAACCACACACTACGATTCAGTGGAGCGAAGAAAAGCTCATGGCAATATTCACGAAGCCGGGTTCGCTGCCCTAACTAAATTGATCGAAAAGAAAGAGCGGCCGGGTTGTCCAGTATGCATGGATTCATCCGTTGAGGGACTCTCGTTAACTAAGTGCGGGCATTTCTTCTGTGTTACATGTATTTCACTCATGTTTCGCACTCTCGGGGAGAGCAGGGTGCAATGCCCCATCTGTCGCTGCAAAATTCTGCCGAAAGATGCAATTGAAGTGGTGTCCTCGGACAAGGATGAACTTTCTGAAACCGTAGCAGGTTCTGATGATGGTAGTGGGCTTGACCAAGATTTGGAATCGCCTTTTTCATTCACAAAGGTCATGACAACTATCTCGGAAGCAGATATCGCACGATATCGAGATGCACCCCGCCCCACTGCTGCGGAAGTGTGGGAGGAATATGGCCAAATAGCCTCAGTATGGCTGGCCACCCATACAGCTTTTGTAGATCTTGTCGCGCGACAAGCACGGAATGTAGTACACGTGTGGACCCAAATGCAATGTCTTACACGTGTGGACCACGTGTAAGACATTGCATTGTCGCCGCTGTCGCGCGACAAGATTTACAAATGCTGTGTGGGTCCACCTCTCTTCCTTTGTCTCCCTCTCTCTCTCTCTATCCCTCCCTCTCCGCCTCTCGGGCTGCATCTCCTCTTCCCTCTATCTCTTTATGTAAACAAGTATCTTTAAAAAGGTTTTTGGGGTTTCCTCCCCTATACCCCATATAGTTGTCCCATTTTCTCTGCAGTATTCGTAACCGTGCGTTGTTGTAGTACTAGAGCGCCGCTTTTTCAGTGACTGGGGCGCAGCACTTATAAATACGTGTTTGTCAAAGAGAGGTGGACGTTGAAAAAGGAGGTTGTGAAGTGGGTTGCGTCCTGTGATCAGTGGGGAGCTGTGATCAGTGGCCACTGATCACAGGCCGGCAGGGGGTGTCGTACGACATCGTCATTGCTGTAAAAAATTTGCAAAATTTCGGTGCAAATTTTGAGAGTTAGGACCCGTGATCAGTGGGGGCTGTGATTAGTGGCCACTGATCACAGGCCGGCAGGGGGTGTCGTACGACATCGTCATTGCTTTATAAAATTTGCATACTTCTCGAAACACACTTGTCTTCATGACCCTGCTGCATATTTGCATCATTTCTGAACAAACGTATACGTGTCACTGCTGTACTTTTTGCATCCTGTGCAAATGCATTATTTACGTATTTTAATTAGTTCCAACTCTCCGTTGGCGTCGTGTGATCAGCCGCCGCTGATCACATGCCTGGGAGGGGTGCCGTACGACACTAGGTATCATTTCCCACCAAAATTTATAATCACAATTCATTACCCATACTGCTGTGTGTTTGCAGTGCACCGATCACTTGGAACTGATCACTGATCACTGACCCACACACACACACACAAACACACACACACCTTCGGTCGACTATATCCTCTTTCCTTGTTCCAAATCTGAGCATCGTGCATCCCTTTTCCGTTTCCCTCATCATACACCCACTCTCCTTGTCAACCACCACAAACGACGGGCGCCGAGTAATATCCGACCGCCAGGGCTATTTTGGCGACCGCCTTTCTGAACTTTTATCTTTTGCAATTCCGTTCCTTTCTTCGCTCGCTGCACGAAAAGTCCTGCACTACGAGCGCCGCCGTCTCCAGAATCCAAAATATGGCAGCAGACGGTGACTACACGTTTAAGGAATTAGGAAAGACGTCAAGATTCGTCCTGCACTCGTATCAAGTGCTCGACCTTTGGAGACATGAACATCCCGGCAAGGAAATATCATGGAAAGACTATATGGCATGGGTGTTGTCTTCACATTTCTCCGCACAGACGACCCCACGGCCCATTCAAGTACTGCTTCAGTCCTTGTCTGGAAACGTCCTGCTGTATACTCATACGAAAGAGTCATGTACGGACATGCTGGATTCGCGATCTAATGCAAGATCGTTTCGCGTGTGTAAGAGCACGTTTGCGACAAGAGGAACTGATGGACGTGTTCGCGCTCTTATCGAGCATGTCCTGACTTCACACCTTCCTATGAGAGTTATGGCGTTGATCTGCCCTTCATTCACGTTCATCGGAGAGAGCAAGACTCGTCGCAAGTCAAGTCCTTTCCCGACTACTGAAGCAACCCCCTTTCAACAGCTGCTACACGTCTCAGCCGTGGTCAAGCTCATGGCAATTGTCAATAACAGCAGGCCGACTAAACGACGACGTCTGAACGCAACGCCAGATGAGGCTGTCAAAGTTCTCTCTGTACAAGGTCTAACCGATTTGCGTGACCCACTTCCGCAGAAGATTGGCTACATCATCGAGACTGTTGTCGGTGCTTGGAATTGCTTTGCAGAGTACCTCGGATTTCAAAGCTTGGAAAGGATGAGTGCACCCTACTTGAGATTGGTATCTCCCTTGGCGCAGTTTGAAGTGATTCCAACCCGAGAAGAAGGGTTTGCACCACTGTCTACGCTGGTCAAGTTTGTTGAAGACATGCCGGCAACAAACGATCGAACGAAGACCTTTACCGATGCCTTCGATCGGCCTGCAATCGTTGACAGCAACCTTCGCAAGTTTGTGGGAGACTTTTTTCAAGATTTGGAACGCGCGTTATTGTCAAGTGATCTCTACTCTGCTAAAGAAGTCAAGGAAATGTTCTTTCTGACCAAGTACGTTCGACGCAGGGACATCCTCCCCCCGAGATTCCGATCCTACTGTGCGGCATTGGTGAGACAGGTCAAATCCTATACGAGTGAAATCGCTTCCTCAGCGGCTCTTCCCGGTGATCCTTTTCCTCCTCCTTCGCCAGGTGCAACGACGAATCTGGCTTCTGCTTCTAGTCAGGTCGTATGTGCACGGCACGTTCTTCAAGTGGTGGGGGAGGCTGAATCCACTTCAACTGCGTCGGATGAAGCCTCTCTGGAAGCTTTGAATGAGGGAGAGGACGTGCACAACGAGCGGATCGTTTTCTCTGAGATGAGGAAAGCAGCCGTGAGGATGTACAACTGCGACTTTGAATCTTTCATTGAAGCGTACGATGCCCTGACCGAAGACGAAGAGCTGCATGGAAAAGTTCAGCTTGTCCTGACGGACCCTCCCTTCAATGTCCGAAGGGACAGGGGACGCAACAATGCTGATTACGATGAAATCCGGAAAGAACAGTATGAGTCTTTCGTTAACTGCGTCGACGAGATGCTTCGTCCAGGAGGGCATGCGCTGATATTCTGCTCCGCTCAGCAATTCACTATATGGAGAGAAGCATTCACCGCCCATCCTACGACGTCTGGAGACTCATCATCATCGTCTCAAGCAAGCAAGCCCACATTTTGGGTTGCGTCCACTCCGCTGTACTGCATATACCATCCATCTGTATGCAATGGGTTCCCTGGACGCGCGACGTTTGCGCTGTCCAACATGGCAGAAGTGGTCATCCATGTGATGAAGAAGGGTCCACCGTTCAAGGAAGGGAGGCTCATGGTGAACTACAAGTGTTTCAACTACGTTCCCTCCGAGTACCCTGCGACTCGCAATGTCATTAACAATGTCATGGGCCTCGTTCCGGGAGAACGGCACATGGTCAAGATCAGAGATACCTCTCGCATGCTAAGGCCAGAGCAGAAATGCGTGTCCCTTTTGAAAGAGCTCATCTGTCGTTTCTCCCAGGCAGGAGACATTGTTGTGGACCCGTTTGCCGGAACATTTTCAACGGCTATCGCATGTTTCAATCTGGACAAGGATAATGGAGCAAGGAGATTTATTGGTTGCGAAAAAGAAGCTGTGTGCTTCGAGCACGCCAAGAAGAAGGTCATTGAGAGCTACGCGGGGGCTATTGTGAACAAGCTGGTGGACGTAGGTCAGGTCATGACGGACGACGACATCCATGGTGCAGCTCTGTATGTGCACAACAGGAATGGAAATAGAAGAAGCAGGAATGGGAAGTGGGCACCTCCGTCGGGCCTACCTCCCTACCAGACTTTTCCAGATCACATTCTAGCCTATCTTTCAACGGCCTGGGAAAGCCCTGAGTTGATTCAGAAATGTCGCAATGTTCCGCACAACGCTTGGAAACGCAAACTACAAGGTCGTTTTCATCAGACAGACGTCCACGCCCTCCGAGCGATAGAGGCAGTTCAATTGGGCGTAGCGTTGGCGCCCTCTTCTGTTCGGCATCCGAAGGCGGGACTCGGGCTTTTTGCTACAAGAACATTCGACGTTGACGACGACATCTGCCTCTACTACGGCACGTTGGTCTATCATGACCTTATTCGGTCTAAATCGAAGAACAAGCCATACGGAGAAGGGCTTATGGGAGTGGACCGCGAACGCTTCATGACCTATGCCATGCTGGTGCCAACGCAGGGACGAGTTTTTCAGAATGTGACGGACCTTATCGATGGACAAAAGGCCATTTCAATCGTCCCTTCCAGATTTTGCGTCGGGGCTTTCATCAACGACCACCGCTATCACCCAGATGATAACGATCACAAAGATTTTGTTGACGGTCGTCTCGCCAATCCGAGAAACGTCAACGTTGCATATGATCTGTCGGTGTCAAAAGTGACCTCGACGTCTGCGTTGCAGAAACACACGCTGATGCGCGTCAAGGCATTGAGGCTTATCAATCCTGGAGAGGAACTGTTCGCCGACTACATTAGAGATATCTTCATAGAGTAGGGGACTGTTGGACTCCATTCACAATAAATTTTGTGACCGCATCTTCCTTGTCACGGAGAGGATAGAGGAGAGAGGAGAGAGGAGAGAGGAGAGAGAAGAGAGAAGAGAGGGAGGGACTAGTTTGCCTGTTGCGCCTTGAGTTATCTTCCTATTGAGAGTTTATTGAGTATAATGGGAGTTTTGCTTTTTAGCGTTTTGCTATTTAGCGTTGAAGGGATATGGATCGGTGGGGGGTGGCTTTGGGTATGATGTACTGTATGTAAGCCGCACTGAGCGTGCGGTAAGTGGTTAAAAGTGGACATATAAAAGTATGGCAAAACGGTGCTGGTTCTCGAAAAGTAATGGCAATGCAGGCGGCAATGCTTCGCAATGGAAAACGGTGGTTTTATAATGTATAATGGCGGAGGGAGAACATACCTGACCTGAAACGGCAAATGATGTATACTGCAGAAGCGAATGGCCAAGGTAGGGCGCTGTCGGGTGCGACACACTCGTAAGGATGGGTATCGACGGCGGTGGTGAATGTCCGACGACGACGGGAATATTCTTACATACATTTCGCAACAAAATGCCGAAATATTCGCCTCTTCGTATTGTCACCGCCAAGTTTGGTGTACCGATTACCGTTGAAGTCCGAGAATGGACCGCAGCCGCCAATTAATTTCGCTATGTGTATCGTTTCGAAAAAATAGGAGTTGAAATGGACTGTTTACAATGAAAATCCAGGATGTGTGACACCGAGTTCCATTAAAATTGTGATGTGTACTGCTATCCCAGAAATTATGGTGTGCTGACGACTGAAAAAGACTATAATGTAAATTGTGTACAGTGATTCGCTTTCATGTTGTGAGGATTATGTTGACTCATTGCCATTGCATGAAATATGCGGACCTCCTGCCAATACGATTTGACATATCCACCACTTTTTCTTATATTCTTGATGTCATAACAATGAAAGTCCTTAATCTCTCTTCGTATTCTACCAAATGATATGAAGGATGTCATGTGTGCCACCATTTCCCAAATGTCGCAACATTAAATTGTCACCGCATCTTATGTCAAAAGGGAGACTGTTCACCGAAATACATTTGAGATCTGTGACAAATCACGAGACCCATAGGCGAGCGAATGTCAATGAAACAGGTAGAGAACCTCAAATAGGCCTACATGTTGAGGAGAATATAAAAAATATATTATAGGAAGTTGGGAAAGGAAGACACCTCTGTGTGACGGTCGTATCCTGCCGAAAAGTACAGTACAGTACGGTACAGTGAACAGCACTGTATGATATTGTTCCGATGTGACATGGGCGTGACCCTTCTTACAGGTGGCTGTCCACTCACCTCCGTGGCAGGTTCCCACACTAATTTAGCCCGGGATCAACCTTGCAGCAGCACCACCAAAGCATTCAGCGTTAGGCATTTGGATCCGTCCCTAGCCTGGCGAGCGCAGGGCGTCCTAAAGGGCGTTACAGAAAGTTTCCTAGACCAGCAAGGAGACCAGCAATTTGTTATTAGAGATATGTAACGGCAGAAACATGTAGCATTGCATTCCATACGTTTTGATCATTCTCTAACTGTAACGGCAGTATTTTTGCAGGCTATGCATCGACAGCAGGAGAGATAGTTCCATGCTCGACTATTGCGATAATTATGTAAACTTCACCCTCCGCCATTCTTCCTGCCCTAAATACAAGGTTCTCGTAGTCCCTGACCCCTCTCATTTCCTCTTCCCACTTCTTCCTCTCTACAAAGTTCTGTCTGTCGTCCGTTGCGCATCATGAATGGCCCTACAGTTGTATACAATGAGCAACTCGATCTCCCATTTTGCGTACGGTGCAAACACGCAGTCGAATTTGATGGTGTAGTGAAGCATATGAAGAGAAACCATTTAATTTCGCATGAAAGCAGCATTCAGATTGCTGGCGAGATTGGAGACGCCCGAAGCCTGTCTCCCATTGTTAATGCATCGGCTGCTGAGATGAGACACAAATACTTGGCAACGACTGTGGTTGAATATCGTTCCGGACCTGCCCTTCCGCCTCTGGAAGGGTTTCCCACGGCACTGTGTCACAAGTGCCCCGACTGCGGATATCTGGCACGGAAAGGCGCTTCCGTTCGTCGAAATTGTGCTGCGAGTAAAGCGTGCAAGGGACATTTATCTCGTCAGCTCGATGAGGTGAAGGGACAGGCCATCTTTGGCGGAAACAAGTGCAGATACTATCAAGTCGTAGAAAACGGCGGTGACCTCTTTTCCGATGTCCTCGCAGAATCCATGAGGAAACTGCAGGGAGCCACTCCAGCGAGTACTGCCATCAACGAGGCCGGGATTTCAGAGATGAGCGCATTACTTTCAGTTTTTCGCTTCGACACTCACTTAAAGCGTTGTGGGCTTAAACTTTCTGAAGCCAGCTCCCTGTGCAAGAGTACTGACAGCCGTATACGCACACTTTCACGCGAGGTGGTCACAGCGTACCACAAGCAGGCCTTCGACATAACCGAACAGAAGGTTTGGATCAAGTCACACACGTTTATGGAGTCGGACCTCAACATTGCTGTTAGTCGGAAAACTGTGGAGCACTATGACAACAGAATGGTCCAAGTACTGGAATTCGTCTTCAACTTGATGTCTTCTAGCAGGCAGTTGTATCAATATATACCTCCCGATGCCATTCGGAGTGCAGAATCTCTGCGAGCAGATTCCAATGCACCAATGGCATCCAAGTTGCGAAACTTCCATGATATCCTACAGAACCTCCTTTTTCGTCACAACGAAAGCAACGAACTAATCGCCTTGTTCATCTCATGCTACAGTGTCATTCTCGATCGCTCAAACGAGTACCGATTTGCGAACGCCAGCGAATTGACTCCCATTCTCGCAGCCGTGAAGCACTTTGCTCGCTGCCTAGTCGTGATGGAAATATATCTCTACAGCTCTAGCGACACTACCGAGTCTTGGGAGCGAGTCTTGAAACTGAATCACCCGCATGTGGATAATGGCCTTCAATATGTGCAGTACTGCATGAAAGTCTGTAATCGCATCAAGGTTGGGGAAGTACATAATATTCGCTTTCTAATCTGTCCGACGCATCCGAGATGCGCAATTATTGATGGAATCGAGCTTTCTTTATCGCAACTTGGATTGAAAATGAAGCAATTGCAGAAAATTTCATTGGGATTGATGCAAGAAAAACTGCTCAATGGACTCAGGATTACAGATGCATTCTGGTCGTCCGTTCAAAACCTGGACGACACAATGACAGATCAAACTCCTGGCTACTGGTTTGGAATGCACAAGGCAAACCAACATCATCTTTTTCATTGGTCTCAGGCCTTACAAGGCAAACTGAAGCCCTTACTCCTGGAATCGGACACATCCCTGAACGAAGACAAAGCCAGAGCATATCTACAAGATTGCGAAAGTCTACAAGAACATATATATACGCTCTTGCAGGTATGCTCAGGAGCACCGGCAAGGGCATCCGAGTTGGGGATTTTGCGGGTTTGCAATACGGCAGTAGGACAGCGGAACATCTTCACTCAAGCAGGACTCGTGTTTACTGTCATTACGTATCACAAGGGTCGCAATGTGCACGATGGTGTCGGCCGTCCCATTGCGCGATATCCTGATGCTGTTACTGCGGGTATCTTGCTCATCTACTTAACAGTTATTCGCCCTGTCGAATATGCCCTCGTCGACCTCCTCGCGAAACCCAATGAGGTCCCAGAAGGTTCATCTGTCAGAAAATTTGACCACGTTCATGTGGACAGTGCCATATCACTAGGCGAGAGGCATCGTGACCACCTGTTCGCCAGCCGTGGAGAGCCTTTCGGAATTTGTCGATTGCGCTACTGCTTCGAAAAGGTAATGAAAAGTGCGGGAATCCCAATTGGAACCAGTCAATACCGGCAGTACCACAGTGGAGTAGTGAAAAACTTCCTCGCGCATAGCGAGGAGCACGAAACAAACTGCACGGGAATGCTTCACACCCAGGCAGGACATTCAGAGAATACCGCTCACCAGATATACGGTGTATCCGCCCTTGATATGAAGAAATTGACGGCTAGCCAGCTTGAGCGATTCCGTCAGGCCTCCAAAACGTGGCATGAAGTACTTGGGCTGTTTGACGGGGAGCCGTGTTCTTACGAGAACGCCTACGAGCAGCTGCAAATGACTGCTAGTGCACTGGATACTAATGCATCAGCAGGGACCCATCCGATCGATGTCACAAGTCACATTTCGCGTCTTGAAATGACTCTTCAAACTCGCGTTGAGGTCCTGCACAACGCCATTCTCCATATCTCCGACTCTTTACTTGGGAAAAGGCGACTAAATGAATGGGTTGGTACCGAGGGATACGCCGTTCTGCCCGAGAAGAGAATCTGTCAACCTCCTTCGCTGCTGAAGCAATTGCAGATTTTTCTCAATAAAAGTGACGCGCATTTCAAGTCCCAGGAACAAGAAAAGGCAGTCGTGCATTGTGTAGCACCAAAGAGCGACGCCTTGGTCGTCCTGCCAACTGGTGCCGGGAAGTCGTTGACTTTCATGCTTCCCGCTTTCACTCACAAGACAAAGGTGATGGTTGTAGTTGTTCCACTTGTGGCTCTGCAGCTTGACCTTATCAAACGCTGCGAAGATGCAGGTATCCAAGCCTGTCAGTGGAATGCGCGGGATGTAGCCGGGGCACGTATTGTTGTCGCCAGCGCCGAGCATCTGTCTTCACCAGACTATCAATGTTTCCTTAGGGAACTAAAGGTTATGAATAAGCTGCATGCAATATTCGTGGACGAGTGCCATCTGGTTTTATTATGGCACAGTTTCAGAGAAGCCATGAAGTACTTGCGCGGTTTCATTCGTCCAGAACTCGTCAATGTGCCAGTTATCGCTCTAACGGCAACAGCCCCACCGTCCATTGAACAACAAATTACTTCCGCATGTGGATTGTCAGACTTCATCACTGTGCGTCAGAAAACGTCGAGACGGAACATCAGGTATGAAGTTTACAACGTGAAGAGGCAAAATCTCAATCGTAAGGTGGACGAAATGCTTGACTATTTGCGTAACGTTTCCGGTACATCTCCCTCCAGAGCCATCACTTACGTGCAAACAAAAGATGAATGTGACTCGCTCTGTATGATGTTACAAACCCTGAACCCGGACATGCCTTGCTTCAAATATCATGCAGGTATGGAAAAGGATGACAGAAATGCAATGCAATCCGGCTGGGAAGATGAATCTGATGGACTTCCGCACGTCATGGTTGCAACGAAAGCATTTGGATGCGGCATTGACATCTCCACTGTTCGGATTGTCGTACATGCTGGTCTTCCAAGCACGCTCACTGAGTACGTGCAAGAAAGCGGACGTGCCGGTCGTGACGGCCAACCTGCCAAAAGTACTGTGCTTAATATTATCGATCAGTTCAATCATTCAGTTGAACCGCAATTGTCCGGTTTCGGTCCTGTACATGGGCTTACAGAAGCAGCTGGTGAGTGTCGTCGGTGGCTGGTGGACCTGTTCATGGACGGGTGTTCTGATCACCGACCTTGTCAAGAACGTGGGATGGAGGCTTGTGATATTTGTTCTTCCGAAGGAAGTGGAATACGTTTACGTAGACGTGCTTCCGAATTCCAAAACGAGGACACCTGCAGGAAAGAAGTTCAGATTCGACCTACAAGGAAGCGCGTGAACGCTCCAAAGAGGACAGAATCTCCGCAAACACCATCGAAAGTTGCGCATACTCCATCGGACACGGTTACGCCTTCTCGACGCCCTACTCCATCGGACACGGTTACGCCTCCTCGACGCCCTGGTAAGGACTCGCGAATGAAGGCGTGGAGCAGTTGCGCCTCTGAGACCTCGGCCAGTGCAAAAGACATATGCACTGGGTATTCTCCTCGCCTGACCAAGTTCTTTTGTCCTGTATGTAGTGTGAAGAAATCGTCTCTCGTGGAACACAAACCCAATGCCGATGAAAGGTATTGGGCATGCTACAACCGTCGTTGTTTACGATGCGGCCAGGAAGGACATGGCGTGAAACAATGTACGATGTTTCGGGGTATTGTAGGGGCATGTCGCTGTTGTGGTGTCCGCTTCTGTTTAGGGTCTATTGTGCACCCAGCGAAAACCTTTGGTCAGAACAACTGTCCTATCAAGAAGATTATTTCTATGGCTCTTCTAGTTTGGAATGATACAAACATGAGACAAGAGCTTCGTGATGCATTCCAGCATCTCTCTTCTGTGAAGACGGTAGAAGAATTTGAAAAATGGATCCGTGGTAACGAGAACGACTCCGAAGCAGATAAATTTGCAGAAATCGAGGACCCTGGTCTATTCAGGGTCGCTCCATGGCTATTTCAGAATGTTCTAGGAATACGCATGTAGTTTTGGATGATTAATATTCAAGAGTGTTCTAGGAATAGTCACATAGCTTTGAATGATCACGTAAAGTGTAGAATTTCTCATTGGCATTTCTCGGCGTTGGACAGAAGACAGGAGGGCCGGGTATGCGATAGCTGTGCTATGAGTATCGATGTACAAGCAGATGTAACGAGCAATGATAGAGCAATGATCAACAGAATGGTATGGTCTTTGCTAGAAGATGAGATCAGTGGACTACCAAAAACAAGTAAACGCGCTTGCAAAGAGCCGTCGATTATATATGTTTTCATGAAGTTTTTATCTTCACTTCTGCAGATTTGCTTTCTTTGTTACAGGGGGGTCGCCATATAGTGCCATCTTTGTTAGTGTCAGCTCAAACCCCTAATCCCCCATTGAACACGAGCCTAAATCAATGCCATATAATCACATGCTTAATGCAATTGAACATTCCACTTCACTCGGACCCATATTTCCAACAATATGGAACACACCATACTACCGTGACTACCACACACTATGAGACTCCCACTCCCCCCTAACTTTCAAAACCCATGCGAAGAGGCCATCCCACAAAATCATATAGAAAATAGGCACAGCACTACAGGAGAGTACCTTCCCCCTCTCCGATCGCGACACCGAGCACCGCACTCCTCGTCGCTAACTCTGAGCTAATGAAGAAGTTCAATAAACTTCGAAACGTTCCCAACTGCACGCTAGTACTAGCCACCAATAGCAGCCAACCCCTATAACCTATATTCCCCCTAACCCCGCAGGTATACCCCGACCCGGTGTCCCAAGTGGGCACAGCCAATGGACGGGTGTGGTGGATGAAAGGAACGATTGCATGAAAGTCACAGTGTCAGGGCGAAGGCGTAGATGTGCGAGGTGATAGTTGTACGAATTCTGTAGCCAATGGACGGGTGTCCCAAGAAAGAATGGCCAATGGATGGGTGTCTCCAGAGGGAATGGCCAATGGATGGGTGTCTCCAGAGGGAATGGCCAATGGATGGGTGTCTTAGATGGAAAGCAGCAGTCAAAAGAGAGAGAGCCAGTGAGTACAGTTTTAAGGCGGGAAAAAGGGCATTCAAACCTGAAAGGCGGGAAGGGTGGGATTCAAAGTAGCCAACAGGTGAGTGCCATGTCAAGAATGATCATAACGAGGGCTGCGACAGGGATGAAACCAGCGATGAAACCTTCCATCCGACGAATAGGCCTTCCGTCCGAGATTCGGGACTTCCATCCGCCACGGAGCGTGCGGAGTGTTTTGGCCCGTGCTTTGATATAATTTTTGCAGATATTTTATGGAGCCAGTAGGCCTTCCATCCCAGGAATCTTCAATAGCGATGCCAATTTCGACGCCTAACCTCCCATCCGTCCAACCCATGGGTATAGGAAATATCCCCTACTCCTCTAAATCTCCGAATCCCACCGAATCCCTAAAGTACAAAAACCATCCTACTCCTAAATCCCAATCTCTATATTATAAAAGGAAATATCCCCTAATCCCCTAAATCCCTGCTGTAAATAACACAATATCTCCGACATTAAGACGTGATGAAGGCATTCTCTCACAGATATATCGTCCTTCTATACAAAAACAACGAGTAAACGTGCGCAAGTGGTAGCTCTCTCTCTCTCTCTAAATCTCTCTCTCCACCTCAGAATCGTTTCCTCATGTAAGTTCTACTAAGCTCTACTTATGAAGATATCAAAAAAAGCTATTCTACTCCAAGTCAATGACGCGCCCATCTAAAACTTGTGCCGTATGGAATGCGGTTCATCGCTCAAACCCCAAAACCGCCCAATGAAGAAAATTGCACACATTGAAAATACGCAACCGCTCCTATCGTCATGCTCCTATTGTAATGTTTTCCCCAAACGTAATAATAACCGCCTTTTCCCATTGCTCTTTTAAATATCTTCCTCTTTCAGGCAACATGCCATTCATGGCTCTTACAACAATTTAACAAATTGTTATTTTAAGTATCATCCTCTTTCAGGTAACATGCCATTCATAGCTTTTACCTTCTTTTCGGCGGCTGGCAACCAGCTGTACAACAATTTAACAAAAACGGTACTCTAGGTCAGCGTTGCTAATGCCCACGCAGTTTTTATTATTTATATGAAATATCCCCCTCTTGGCCCCAAGAAAGTACATAGGTTGAAGTAAACTGATCAGAATGTTCTTTTCCATGTTGCCCACTACCTAGGGCGGGAAAATTGCGCGACACAACTATCTATACTCCTACAACCAGGCTCATTCAGCATGCAGTCGAGAGCCTGCCTTTAAATCCCCATGTAGACGCTCTTGAACCCCTTCTTTTCCGCTGTCCCTGACTTCCCAAATAGAAAATATCTTTTACAGGACACCCTCACCAGTAAGGCGCGAGGTTTACTCTCCGCTGCGCGCAGGGTCTACTTTTACAACAAGTACTACCAACTTTTCAAGGCATTCCTACTTCGACCCTAGTCAGATTTCTTCTCCTCATACTCATCTAAATCTGGTGTTACCTCCTGTTCCTGGGTATCAGGGATTGGCAATTGGACAGGATTCCCACCTGAAGGCCCAACAGCAGCTTTCGCGGTCGAGCTACCCTCTTTGAGAATTTGCACTGGCTGAGTAGCAGGTACTCCCTCCTTCATTACAACATCATCCCCTTCCCCATCGGCTTCCACATCATCCACATAACCGTCATCCCCATCCACATCCCCTTCGCCGACAACCTCGCCGGTTGCATCATCCTCACCTTCATTTACGTCCTCGTCCGTATCGTCGTCCAGGTTGGTCTTCATAATGGGATCAAACTTTTGGAGCATATGAACACCATCCTCTAAGCGATGGCTCATTGGCACGAAATACAGGTGATATCGAAGGCAGCTCCCGTCCCCTGCTGAATCTCCATATCCGGCACCAGCATGAAACATGTCCCCACGACCGACTAAGATAGAGTACGGGGGTATCCTGAGGATTCCTGCCACACTCCCTTTCGACATAGCGCGAATACCTCGTTCTGGGGCCATCGATACCGTCTTATGCGAAAACGGACAAACCCAGACCGCCACTGCTAAACTGCCTGTGGTAATAGTAAAGTAACGGGGGTTTCTCTTGCCACGAACGGTGTCCGTTCTGCTCATAGAAGGAAAATCCGTATGCAGTGCCTGGCGCTTGCACCCTTTCGCCGTCAGCAACCACCGCCCACCGGTCTTCGGAATATACATGTCCTCGCTACCGCTCTTATTTTTCCACACCACCAACGCCGCCAGAGCTTGCGAAATACGGATGTCCAAAAGCGCTCTCAGCCGAGCAGTCAGCACCGTGCTTGCGTTTTGCTCTAGATGAGTAGTCACCCCGAAATTGGTAGTGGTGTAGCGAGCAATCCCTTTCTCACCCTTCACAGCATCGACATCGAAACCCTCATTCACAATCCAATTCCACACCGTGCGATTGTCGGGATCCCTCAGAGCCTGAGCGCCAGGAAAAGAGGCCTGCACTTCAGCCCGAAGACGTGAGAAAACATGCCGGTCCCCATCCATCTGCGGTATTGTCACCGACCCCACCTTCTCCGGGTTGCGTCCATCATCCAGAAAGTTGCTCAGAACGCAGTACCCCTGAGATCCAAGCTCTCCTCGTTTCTCAGCGAAATATGCGAGAGCAGCGTAGTCATTTGCAATGGCAGACGCCCAAGGAAGCAGGTTCTTGGGGACTTCAGTAAAGCGTTCATCGCCATCGGGAACGACCTCTTCTTGTGGATGATCGACGAGGTAGTTCAGCGCTGCACGCCAGAAGACCAAGTGGTGATTATCTCGAAGCACATCGGCTGCACTGTTAAAAAACACGTTCGCCCGGTGTTCATGCGGAACGAGTATCGTCTCCAAAAACGGCATAGCATGACGAATAGGGTTCTTCTTTGGCCATTGACTAGGGAATAGAAAAGCAAACCGGCACCATTGCGGATGCTCTAAACCTTCGTATGGAACCGGGTCGTCATACCCTATCGGCAGTACAGCTGCAACTTCATCTTTAAAGCCGCTTCCATCCGTGGAGGCAAACTTCCCTTCATCTCGAACAGTTTCCTTTTCCGGACGAGAGACGACATCCAGACCAAGGGCATCCATAATCCGAATAACCTCGTTCTCAGGCAAGCCTTCTAGAGCACGCACCAGATCATCTCGCGGCATATACCC